>NC_092227.1:82996511-83026511 GCF_036320965.1 Panulirus ornatus
GGTATCTTGTCGTGGTTCATTTTGTTGGTACTCTTTTGGCGATGTTTCTTACTTGGCTATAAACACCAGTAGTTGGTTGGTAAGTTCTCCAGAGGTATATGTACGTACGTGAGTTTAAAAAGAAAATATTGGAAATATTAGCTTCACGTGCAAAGAAAACGTTTAGCTTCGATACCATCCATCGTTTTCTAGATATTGACGTATTGTGTCCTTAAATAAGACGCTGCCAGTTTGAAATTGATATTCGGATTGGTAAGATCTCCAGAGGTATATGTACGTATGTGCGTTTAAAAAGAAAATATTGTAAATATTAGCTTCACGTGCAAAGAATGCGTTCAGCTTTGATACCATCCATCGTTTTCTAGATATTGACGTATTGTGTCCTTAAATAAGACGCTGCCAGTTTGAAATTTGTATTTTGGGATTTTCTGAAAGACTCGTCTAATTTAGTTCAAAGGTCAAAGCTGAGTTTTTACCCCAAACTGTCCGTCAGAATTTAGTATGGTACACGTATGTGGATGACGTGTTCTCCTCCTGTTAGATGAATTATTTCCATAATTTTGAGAGCTGTTTTCTGAGGCTGAATGCACAAAAATCGTTCTTTTATGACTTTCAAATGTTAGAGAGGAGTGTTTAGATTTTCCCATGAATTTCGCAAGTCTCAACAAAAAGTTCATATTATTTCTTAAGTCTCGACAAAAAGTTCATATAATTTCTTAAGTCTCAACAAAAAGTTCATATAATTTCTAAAGTCTCGACAAAAAGTTCATATAATTTCTTAAGTCTTGACAAAAAGTTCATATAATTTCTTAAGTCTCGACAAAAAGTTCATATAATTTTCTATTCAGCCATGTAGATCACTGAAGCAGTTGTTTATCATCAAACCATGCGATGATATTAATGTAATCAGAAATGTGTGAGTTTCTTATTTATATATAAACGCAATTTAGGTTGAATAATGATTATAAAACTGGCTTATTGTAACGCTTGGGTGTTCTTTATATTTACAGGGTAAATGACAGGTGCCAGGAAAGTAATTCATATTGTAATAATGATAATAGTAATGGTAATAATAATAATGATAATGATAACGATAATGATTATAGTAATAATAATGATAATAGTAATAATAATAATGATAATGATAATAATAGTAATGATAATGATAATGATTATAAGCATATTGATAATAATGATAATGATTTTAATGACTGATAATGATAATAATAATACTAATGATAATGTTGATGATAATAATAATCTGTAGCAGATTTTTGACAATTTAGAAGCCCATTTGAGTCTGTATGTAACTCAACACTCTCTCTCGTTTCAAATGAACTCGGATATGTTGCCACGGCCAACACACTCACACCATGGCTGAGATATACCATAAGAATAACATGTAAGAATAGTAATGGGGAGAAGATGTTCAGCTGGGTACCGAACACCCACAAACAGACCTTCGTCCCTGAATGTGGGTGAAAGTTCTAAAACCTTTGTCTTTTTTTAGGCTCTCTTGATGGCTTCGTAAATTCACCTCAATACTTTCGTCTAAGTTCAGACGAAAGCAACCATTTCGCAGTTCTTTTATTATCATCGGCTGCGTCCCAGAAATCCTTCGCTTCTAGTCATCACGTAGGATTTTCTTGTTAGTTTCAATACTAGAAGCATGGGCGAATATCCTTTGGTAAATATTAAGCGTTCAGGAGTTGTTAGCGAGTTGACTAGATAGGAAATTAAATTTGGAAATATCAGTGACGTCGTTAAGGTCTTATGATATAGTTAAGGTCTTAGGTCTTATGGTCTTACGATATTGGTAAGGTCTTATAATACTGTTAAAGTCTTATGATATTGTTAAGGTCTTATGGTATTGTTAAGGTCTTATGATATCGTTAAGGTCTTATGATATTGTTAAGGTCTTATGATACTGTTAAGGTCTTATGATAATGTTAAGGTCTTATAATATTGTTAAAGTCTTAGGTCTTATGGTCTTACGATATTGGTAAGCTCTTATAATACTGTTAAAGTCTTATGATATTGTTAAGGTCTTATGATATTGTTAAGGTCTTATGATATTGTTAAGGTCTTATGATATTGTTGAGGTCTTATGGTACTGTTAAGGTCTTATGGTATTGTTAAGGTCTTATGATATTGTTAAGGTCTTATGATATTGCTAAGGTCTTATGGTACTGTTAAGGTCTTATGATACTGTTAAGGTCTTATGGTATTGTTAAGGTCTTATGGATTACTGTAAGGTCTTACTGTATTGTTAAGGTCTTATGGTATTGCTAAGGTCTTATGGTATTGTTAAGGTCTTATGATATTGTTAAGGTCTTATGGTATTGCTAAGGTCTTATGGTATTGCTAAGGTCTTATGGTATTGTTAAGGTCTTATGATGTCTGTACCAGTATTTCCTCGAGTTATGGCGCTGAGTACCATTAACCTACCTTCCTCCCAGTGTATGTACCTCCATACATCTAAAACTTCCAGTTAAAACTGTAAAATACTTTGAGTGTGAATGATATACGTTTATGGCATTACATAAGTGTAAAGTGTAAAGTTTACTTTTACCATTCCTAGACATCAAAACATTCAACTTCGTTTCTACTTATACTTAGAACTACGAAGTCGAACACTTCATAACATATTTTTTCTCCCCTTTTCTTTACCGTTGCTACATATATATATATATATATATATATATATATATATATATATATATATATATATATATATATATATATATATATATATGTATATATATATATATCATGTTTCTGTGTATTATTCTAACACAAAATCACATTACTGCTTAATTACATCAGTTTTCTGTATTTCTGTAGAGAGAGAGAAATATAATTATCGCTTAAACAAGATTACATTAAATTAACGCTGTTCGGATTTTTCTTTTCGTGCGTTTAAACAGTTTATTTTTATGAGAATCTTCCTCGCCTTCAGACACCAAATAAGAGGCAGTGGAAGTCTTGAATCATGTTCTGTAAAGATTAAGGGAAATGAATATACTAATATATATATATATATATATATATATATATATATATATATATATATATATATATATATATATATATATATATATATATATATATATTATCCCTGGGGATACGGGATTAAGAATACTTCCCACGTATTCCCTGCGTGTCGTAGAAGGCGACTAAAAGGGGAGGGAGCGGGTGGCTGGAAATCCTCCCCTCTCTTTTTTTTTTAATTTTCCAAAAGAGGGAACAGAGAAGGGGGCCATGTGAGGATATTCCCTCAAAGGCCCAGTCCTCTGTTCTCAACACTGCCTCCCTAGTGCGGGAAATGGCGATTAGTATGAAAGATATGTATATATAAAGTATATATATATTGTACATACTTATATCAGAGTTTCACAATGGGGAGGAAATGTAAAAATGCAGAAATGTACCCAGCTGGAATAAGTGGAATAGAACTCTGTATTAAACCATCTCGTTGAGAGTAAAATGATAAACCAATTCTTGCACCGCAACCAACACTGGTGTAACCAAAGCAGGAAGCAGGAGGCTAGGCTACACAGTCTATCTTGTGTGTCTCTGCTGCGTGATTATAATTACCTAAATGTAACCGCAGCGGTGCAGATGTGAGCTTACCATCACCCAGAACCTTATTGTTTCGGTCGGGGAAAAGAAAAAAGAAAAGAAAAAAAAATGCATTAGCTTCCGCAGACTTGAGCCAGACGCATTTGCTGGAAAAATTGCTGGGAATATATGTGTTAAAGTGTGTGTGTGTGTGTGTGTGTGTGGAGGAAAGGCGGGGAGAAAAATAATCGCTGTCGTTATTGCTGCTCTAAGCGTGAATATTCCCTACGTTGCTTGAAGTGTTCAGCATTTCTGTCATTAGGAGAGTTCATACGAAAGAGAAATGTTCATCATTTACGTAAATAGTGAGTAAAAGTAAAAGAACATCTGTCACCTTATGAACGAAATCATTATACTAGACATCTATTGGTCTATAGAGGATATATGTATATATATATATATATATATATATATATATATATATATATATATATTTTTTTTTTTTTTTTTTTTTTTTTTTTTTTTTTTATACTTTGTCGCTGTCTCCCGCGTTTGCGAGGTAGCGCAAGGAAACAGACGAAAGAAATGGCCCAACCCCCCCCCCATACACATGTACATACACACGTCCACACACGCAAATATACATACCTACACAGCTTTCCATGGTTTACCCCAGACGCTTCACATGCCTTGCTTCAATCCACTGACAGCACGTCAACCCCTGTATACCACATGACTCCAATTCACTCTATTTCTTGCCCTCCTTTCACCCTCCTGCATGTTCAGGCCCCGATCACACAAAATCTTTTTCACTCCATCTTTCCACCTCCAATTTGGTCTCCCTCTTCTCCTCGTTCCCTCCACCTCCGACACATATATCCTCTTGGTCAATCTCTCCTCACTCATTCTCTCCATGTGCCCAAACCATTTCAAAACACCCTCTTCTGCTCTCTCAACCACGCTCTTTTTATTTCCACACATCTCTCTTACCCTTACGTTACTTACTCGATCAAACCACCTCACACCACACATTGTCCTCAAACATCTCATTTCCAGCACATCCATCCTCCTGCGCACATCTCTATCCATAGCCCACGCCTCGCAACCATACAACATTGTTGGAACCACTATTCCCTCAAACATACCCATTTTTGCTTTCCGAGATAATGTTCTCGACTTCCACACATTTTTCAAGGCTCCCAAAATTTTCGCCCCCTCCCCCACCCTATGATCCACTTCCGCTTCCATGGTTCCATCCGCTGACAGATCCACTCCCAGATATCTAAAACACTTCACTTCCTCCAGTTTTTCTCCATTCAAACTCACCTCCCAATTGACTTGACCCTCACCCCTACTGTACCTAATAACCTTGCTCTTATTCACATTTACTCTCAACTTTCTTCTTCCACACACTTTACCAAACTCAGTCACCAGCTTCTGCAGTTTCTCACATGAATCAGCCACCAGCGCTGTATCATCAGCGAACAACAACTGACTCACTTCCCAAGCTCTCTCATCCCCAACAGACTTCATACTTGCCCCTCTTTCCAGGACTCTTGCATTTACCTCCCTTACAACCCCATCCATAAACAAATTAAACAACCATGGAGACATCACACACCCCTGCCGCAAACCTACATTCACTGAGAACCAATCACTTTCCTCTCTTCCTACACGTACACATGCCTTACATCCTCGATAAAAAACTTTTCACTGCTTCTAACAACTTGCCTCCCACACCATATATTCTTAATACCTTCCACAGAGCATCTCTATCAACTCTATCATATGCCTTCTCCAGATCCATAAATGCTACATACAAATCCATTTGCTTTTCTAAGTATTTCTCACATACATTCTTCAAAGCAAACACCTGATCCACACATCCTCTACCACTTCTGAAACCGCACTGCTCTTCCCCAATCTGATGCTCTGTACATGCCTTCACCCTCTCAATCAATACCCTCCCATATAATTTACCAGGAATACTCAACAAACTTATACCTCTGTAATTTGAGCACTCACTCTTATCCCCTTTGCCTTTGTACAATGGCACTATGCACGCATTCCGCCAATCCTCAGGCACCTCACCATGAGTCATACATACATTAAATAACCTTACCAACCAGTCAACAATACAGTCACCCCCTTTCTTAATAAATTCCACTGCAATACCATCCAAACCTGCTGCCTTGCCGGCTTTCATCTTCCGCAAAGCTTTTACTACCTCTTCTCTGTTTACCAAATCATTTTCCCTAACCCTCTCACTTTGCACACCACCTCGACCAAAACACCCTATATCTGCCACTCTGTCATCAGACACATTCAACAAACCTTCAAAATACTCATTCCATCTCCTTCTCACATCACCGCTACTTGTTATCACCTCCCCATTTACGCCCTTCACTGAAGTTCCCATTTGCTCCCTTGTCTTACGCACCCTATTTACCTCCTTCCAGAACATCTTTTTATTCTCCCTAAAATTTACTGATAGTCTCTCACCCCAACTCTCATTTGCCCTTTTTTTCACCTCTTGCACCTTTCTCTTGACCTCCTGTCTCTTTCTTTTATACTTCTCCCACTCATTGCATTTTTTCCCTGCAAAAATCGTCCAAATGCCTCTCTCTTCTCTTTCACTAATACTTTTGTTTTTTTTTCAAGTTTTCCAGATCCTTTTACTTCGAAGACCCAAGGTATCTTGTCGTGGTTCATTTTGTTGGTACTCTTTTGGCGATGTTTCTTACTTGGCTATAAACACCAGTAGTTGGTTGGTAAGTTCTCCAGAGGTATATGTACGTACGTGAGTTTAAAAAGAAAATATTGGAAATATTAGCTTCACGTGCAAAGAAAACGTTTAGCTTCGATACCATCCATCGTTTTCTAGATATTGACTTATTGTGTCCTTAAATAAGACGCTGCCAGTTTGAAATTGATATTCGGATTGGTAAGATCTCCAGAGGTATATGTACGTATGTGCGTTTAAAAAGAAAATATTGTAAATATTAGCATCACGTGCAAAGAAAACGTTCAGCTTTGATACCATGCATCGTTTTCTAGATATTGACGTATTGTGTCCTTAAATAAGACGCTGCCAGTTTGAAATTTGTATTTTGGGATTTTCTGAAAGACTCGTGTAATTTAGTTCAAAGGTCAAAGCTGAGTTTTTACCCCAAACTGTCCGTCAGAATTTAGTATGGTACACGTATGTGGATGATGTGTTGTTCTCCTGTTAGATGAATTATTTCCATAATTTTGAGAGCTGTTTTCTGAGGCTGAATGCACAAAAATCGTTCTTTTATGACTTTCAAATGTTAGAGAGGAGTGTTAGCAACTATTTCTCAGTGTTTAGATTTTCCCATGAATTTCGCAAGTCTCAACAAAAAGTTCATATAATTTCTTAAGTCTTGACAAAAAGTTCATATAATTTCTTAAGTCTTGACAAAAAGTTCATATAATTTCTTAAGTCTTGACATAAAGTTCATATAATTTCTTAAGTCTCGACAAAAAGTTCATATAATTTCTTAAGTCTTGACAAAAAGTTCATATAATTTCTTAAGTCTTGACGAAAAGTTCATATAATTTCTTAAGTCTTGACAAAAAGTTCATATAATTTCTTAAGTCTTGACAAAAAGTTCATATAATTTCTTAAGTCTCGACAAAAAGTTCATATAATTTCTTAAGTCTTGACAAAAAGTTCATATAATTTCTTAAGTCTCGACAAAAAGTTCATATACTTTCTTAAGTCTCGACAAAAAGTTCATATAATTTTCTATTCAGCCATGTAGATCACTGAAGCAGTTGTTTATCATCAAACCAAGCGATGATATTAATGTAATCAGAAATGTGTGAGTTTCTTATTTATATATAAACGCAATTTAGGTTGAATAATGATTATAAAACTGGCTTATTGTAACGCTTGTGTGTTATTTATATTTACAGGGTAAATGACAGGTGCCAGGAAAGTAATTCATATTGTAATAATGATAATAGTAATGGTAATAATAATAATGATAATGATAACGATAATGATTATAGTAATAATAATAATGATAATGATAATACTATTAATGATAATGATAATGATTATAAGCATATTGATAATAATGATAATGATTTTAATGACTGATAATGATAATAATAATACTAATGATAATGTTGATGATGAAAATAATCTGTAGCATATTTTTGACAATTTAGAAGCCCATTTGAGTCTGTATGTAACTCAACACTCTCTCTCGTGTCAAATGAACTCGGATATGTTGCCACGGCCAACACACTCACACCATGGCTGAGATATACCATAAGAATAACATGTAAAAATAGTAATGGGTAGAAGATGTTCAGCTGATTACCGAACACCCACAAACAGACCTTCGTCCCTGCATGTGGGTGAAAGTTCTAAAACCTTTGTCTTTTTTTAGGCTCTCTTGATGGCTTCGTAAATTCACCTCAGTACTTTCGTCTAAGTTCAGACGAAAGCAACCATTTCGCAATTCTTTTATTATCATCGGTTGCGTCCCAGAAATCCTTCGCTTCTAGTCATCACATAGGATTTTCTTGTTAGTTTCAATACTAGAAGCATGGGTGAATATCCTTTGGTAAATATTAAGCGTCCAGGAGTTGTTAGCAAGTTGACTAGATAGGAAATTAAACTTGGAAATATCAGTGACGTCGTTAAGGTCTTATGATATAGTTAAGGCCTTAGGTCTTATGGTCTTATGATATTGGTAAGGTCTTATAATACTGTTAAAGTCGTATGATATTGTTAAGGTCTTATGGTATTGTTAAGGTCTTATGATATCGTTAAGGTCTTATGATATTGTTAAGGTCTTATGATACTGTTAAGGTCTTATGATAGTGTTAAGGTCTTATGATATTGTTAAGGTCTTAGGTCTTATGGTCTTATGATATTGGTAAGGTCTTATAATACTGTTAAAGTCTTATGATATTGTTAAGGTCTTATGATATTGTTAAGGTCTTATGATATTGTTAAGGTCTTATGATATTGTTGAGGTCTTATGGTATTGTTAAGGTCTTATGGTATTGTTAAGGTCTTATGGTATTGTTAAGGTCTTATGATACTGTTAAGGTCTTATGGTATTGTTAAAATCTTATGATATTGTTAAGGTCTTATGATATTGTTAAGGTCTTATGGTATTACTAAAGTCTTACGGTATTGTTAAGGTCTTATGATATTGCTAAGGTCTTATTGATATTGCTAAGGTCTTATTGATATTGCTAAGGTCTTATGATATTGTTAAGGTCTTATGATATTGTTGAGGTCTTATGGTATTGTTAAGGTCTTATGATATTGCCTGTACCAGTATTTCCTCGAGTTATGGCGCTGAGTACCATTAACCTACCTTCCTCCCAGTGTATGTACCTCCATACATCTAAAACTTCCAGTTAAAACTGTAAAATACTTTGAGTGTGAATGATATACGTTTATGGCATTACATAAGTGTAAAGTGTAAAGTTTACTTTTACCATTCCTAGACATCAAAACATTCAACTTCGTTTCTACATATACTTAGAACTACGAAGTCGAACACTTCATAACATATTTTTTCTCCCCTTTTCTTTACCGTTGCTACATATATATATATATATATATATATATATATATATATATATATATATATATATATATATATATATATATATATATGTATATATATATATATCATGTTTCTGTGTATTATTCTAACACAAAATCACATTACTGCTTAATTACATCAGTTTTCTGTATTTCTGTAGAGAGAGAGAAATATAATTATCGCTTAAACAAGATTACATTAAATTAACGCTGTTCGGATTTTTCTTTTCGTGCGTTTAAACAGTTTATTTTTATGAGAATCTTCCTCGCCTTCAGACACCAAATAAGAGGCAGTGGAAGTCTTGAATCATGTTCTGTAAAGATTAAGGGAAATGAATATACTAATATATATATATATATATATATATATATATATATATATATATATATATATATATATATATATATATATATATATATATATATATTATCCCTGGGGATACGGGATTAAGAATACTTCCCACGTATTCCCTGCGTGTCGTAGAAGGCGACTAAAAGGGGAGGGAGCGGGTGGCTGGAAATCCTCCCCTCTCTTTTTTTTTTAATTTTCCAAAAGAGGGAACAGAGAAGGGGGCCATGTGAGGATATTCCCTCAAAGGCCCAGTCCTCTGTTCTCAACACTGCCTCCCTAGTGCGGGAAATGGCGATTAGTATGAAAGATATGTATATATAAAGTATATATATATTGTACATACTTATATCAGAGTTTCACAATGGGGAGGAAATGTAAAAATGCAGAAATGTACCCAGCTGGAATAAGTGGAATAGAACTCTGTATTAAACCATCTCGTTGAGAGTAAAATGATAAACCAATTCTTGCACCGCAACCAACACTGGTGTAACCAAAGCAGGAAGCAGGAGGCTAGGCTACACAGTCTATCTTGTGTGTCTCTGCTGCGTGATTATAATTACCTAAATGTAACCGCAGCGGTGCAGATGTGAGCTTACCATCACCCAGAACCTTATTGTTTCGGTCGGGGAAAAGAAAAAAGAAAAGAAAAAAAAATGCATTAGCTTCCGCAGACTTGAGCCAGACGCATTTGCTGGAAAAATTGCTGGGAATATATGTGTTAAAGTGTGTGTGTGTGTGTGTGTGTGTGGAGGAAAGGCGGGGAGAAAAATAATCGCTGTCGTTATTGCTGCTCTAAGCGTGAATATTCCCTACGTTGCTTGAAGTGTTCAGCATTTCTGTCATTAGGAGAGTTCATACGAAAGAGAAATGTTCATCATTTACGTAAATAGTGAGTAAAAGTAAAAGAACATCTGTCACCTTATGAACGAAATCATTATACTAGACATCTATAGGTCTATAGAGGATATATGTATATATATATATATATATATATATATATATATATATATATATATATTTTTTTTTTTTTTTTTTTTTTTTTTTTTTTTTTATACTTTGTCGCTGTCTCCCGCGTTTGCGAGGTAGCGCAAGGAAACAGACGAAAGAAATGGCCCAACCCCCCCCCCATACACATGTACATACACACGTCCACACACGCAAATATACATACCTACACAGCTTTCCATGGTTTACCCCAGACGCTTCACATGCCTTGCTTCAATCCACTGACAGCACGTCAACCCCTGTATACCACATGACTCCAATTCACTCTATTTCTTGCCCTCCTTTCACCCTCCTGCATGTTCAGGCCCCGATCACACAAAATCTTTTTCACTCCATCTTTCCACCTCCAATTTGGTCTCCCTCTTCTCCTCGTTCCCTCCACCTCCGACACATATATCCTCTTGGTCAATCTCTCCTCACTCATTCTCTCCATGTGCCCAAACCATTTCAAAACACCCTCTTCTGCTCTCTCAACCACGCTCTTTTTATTTCCACACATCTCTCTTACCCTTACGTTACTTACTCGATCAAACCACCTCACACCACACATTGTCCTCAAACATCTCATTTCCAGCACATCCATCCTCCTGCGCACATCTCTATCCATAGCCCACGCCTCGCAACCATACAACATTGTTGGAACCACTATTCCCTCAAACATACCCATTTTTGCTTTCCGAGATAATGTTCTCGACTTCCACACATTTTTCAAGGCTCCCAAAATTTTCGCCCCCTCCCCCACCCTATGATCCACTTCCGCTTCCATGGTTCCATCCGCTGACAGATCCACTCCCAGATATCTAAAACACTTCACTTCCTCCAGTTTTTCTCCATTCAAACTCACCTCCCAATTGACTTGACCCTCACCCCTACTGTACCTAATAACCTTGCTCTTATTCACATTTACTCTCAACTTTCTTCTTCCACACACTTTACCAAACTCAGTCACCAGCTTCTGCAGTTTCTCACATGAATCAGCCACCAGCGCTGTATCATCAGCGAACAACAACTGACTCACTTCCCAAGCTCTCTCATCCCCAACAGACTTCATACTTGCCCCTCTTTCCAGGACTCTTGCATTTACCTCCCTTACAACCCCATCCATAAACAAATTAAACAACCATGGAGACATCACACACCCCTGCCGCAAACCTACATTCACTGAGAACCAATCACTTTCCTCTCTTCCTACACGTACACATGCCTTACATCCTCGATAAAAACTTTTCACTGCTTCTAACAACTTGCCTCCCACACCATATATTCTTAATACCTTCCACAGAGCATCTCTATCAACTCTATCATATGCCTTCTCCAGATCCATAAATGCTACATACAAATCCATTTGCTTTTCTAAGTATTTCTCACATACATTCTTCAAAGCAAACACCTGATCCACACATCCTCTACCACTTCTGAAACCGCACTGCTCTTCCCCAATCTGATGCTCTGTACATGCCTTCACCCTCTCAATCAATACCCTCCCATATAATTTACCAGGAATACTCAACAAACTTATACCTCTGTAATTTGAGCACTCACTCTTATCCCCTTTGCCTTTGTACAAT
This sequence comes from Panulirus ornatus, assembly GCF_036320965.1. Lineage (NCBI taxonomy): Eukaryota > Metazoa > Arthropoda > Malacostraca > Decapoda > Palinuridae > Panulirus > Panulirus ornatus. The sequence continues at coordinate 83,008,594 of NC_092227.1, forward strand.
GGCACTATGCACGCATTCCGCCAATCCTCAGGCACCTCACCATGAGTCATACATACATTAAATAACCTTACCAACCAGTCAACAATACAGTCACCCCCTTTCTTAATAAATTCCACTGCAATACCATCCAAACCTGCTGCCTTGCCGGCTTTCATCTTCCGCAAAGCTTTTACTACCTCTTCTCTGTTTACCAAATCATTTTCCCTAACCCTCTCACTTTGCACACCACCTCGACCAAAACACCCTATATCTGCCACTCTGTCATCAGACACATTCAACAAACCTTCAAAATACTCATTCCATCTCCTTCTCACATCACCGCTACTTGTTATCACCTCCCCATTTACGCCCTTCACTGAAGTTCCCATTTGCTCCCTTGTCTTACGCACCCTATTTACCTCCTTCCAGAACATCTTTTTATTCTCCCTAAAATTTACTGATAGTCTCTCACCCCAACTCTCATTTGCCCTTTTTTTCACCTCTTGCACCTTTCTCTTGACCTCCTGTCTCTTTCTTTTATACTTCTCCCACTCAATTGCATTTTTTCCCTGCAAAAATCGTCCAAATGCCTCTCTCTTCTCTTTCACTAATACTCTTACTTCTTCATCCCACCACTCACTACCCTTTCTAAACAGCCCACCTCCCACTCTTCTCATGCCACAAGCATCTTTTGCGCAATCCATCACTGATTCCCTAAATACATCCCATTCCTCCCCCACTCCCCTTACTTCCATTGTTCTCACCTTTTTCCATTCTGTACACAGTCTCTCCTGGTACTTCCCCACACAGGTCTCCTTCCCAAGCTCACTTACTCTCACCACCTTATATATATATATATATTTTTTTTTTTTTTTTCAAATTATTCGCCATTTCCCGCATCAGCAAGGTAGCGTTAAGAACAGAGGACTGGGCCTCTGAGGGAACATCCTCACCTGGCCCCCTTCTCTGTTCCTTCTTTTGGAAAAAAAATAAAACAAGAGGGGAGGTTTTCCAGCCCCCCGCTCCCTTCCCTTTTAGTCGCCTTCTACGACACGCAGGGAATACGTGGGAAGTATTCTTTCTCCCCTATCCCCAGGGATGATTTATATATATATATATATATATATATATATATATATATATATATATATATATATATATATATATATATATATATATATATATATATAAGGTCTAATTCAAACTCCTGGAAATTATTCTCCTGAGGCAACTTGTTGATTTGGTACGAGGAACGATGCAGATGAAGCGCTGATTGGATGAAACCCACGCAAGTCATGTTAATCGTATCTAATGTATCGGAATTAAACTTAATCAACTCCTACGTCGCTCGTAGCAAGTTACGCTCACGTACAGATGGCAATGGAGGTCCAGGTGAACCTTCACTTTGCCTCATTCCGCTGGTTATTAGAGCTGATTATTAGCAGTGAGTCGTCCTCTTCTTCGTCATTGTTTGAGGGACGTGTGTGTAGCTCAGGGGAGAGGCCATGAGAGCGAATCGACCTAGTGACTTCGTGCTTTTTTTTGATATTATATAGCAGGAAATAGACCCCTAAAATATACCCTCACTGGTCGAAATATGAGGAACACTATAAAAATGGGTTGATTCGTGGTATGGTTCATCCTTTTCCTTTGTACCAGTATTGCTACAGCAACGTCTTCCTCTTGTGTTCGTACTGGAAACGCCATGGAAATACGTTTGGACTAATATATCTCATTTTTAGTATTACTCAACGTGTGGTTACCAACCATAGTTACTTCCCATGTTTCAGGATTCTGTGATTATATTCCAGTAAGATGTGAAACTCGAGACCATCTCATAAACTTGGAATTCTTATTTTTTTATGTTTATGGTTTTCATTGACTTAAACGTAATACGTTGTATCAGGTGTGGTAAATACGGCCTAGTATTGCTTCATGGGTCTGTTTCAGCACACCCAGGGCTATCTGAGTTGTGTTTGTGTGCGTGTGTGTGTGTGTGTGTATGTGTGTGTGTGTGTGTGTGTAACTACCTATTAACTACTAACCATGTATACTGTAAGTGGAGGGAGTTCTGCACTCGTGAGGGGCCCCAGTCTCTTGCATCTTTTTAAAACTTCCATATGCTGTCTACATTCACGTTTTTGATTCATCATTCAGTTCATTCACTTCATTCACTACTCCTCTGCACTATAAAAGTACTTCTGTACATCTTTTCTAACAAGTTTCTTAGTTTGACTTCATGCCATAGCTTCTGCTTGTTCTAATCCTTGCGCCCCACTCGAAGAACTGTTCACGTATAACATTATATCTGTTATGTTCAAAAAATTCACTCTCGAGTCTTCCCTCACCCCTCAGCTTGCTTTCACCCAGCCCAGCCGCCCTTGGTTGGCAAAACCAAACTTGATGACAGGTCGAAATGTTGGAGGAGTGGAGGGGGTGTGGTGTGTGAACGCCACCCCACGACGCTGTACCGGAGCCTTTGAATCTAAAGCTGGAAGTGTGTGTGTGTGTGTGTGTGTGTGTGGCAGGTCGTGCCGACTGAGTGCGGTGTGCTGTGACTGACGCCCTCAGGGTGTCTTGCCACGGTGGCTGACTGACTGACTGAGAGAGAGAGAGAGAGAGAGAGAGAGAGAGAGAGAGAGAGAGAGAGAGAGAGAGAGAGAGAGAGATGAACAACTTCCTCCTCCACTCTTCTCAGGTTTTGAATAAGCTCTGATCTTTTCTTTCCCTCCTCCTCCCTCCTCCCTCGACTGACCGCAGCCTCACTGCCGTTGACGCATCGCCACCACAGCTCCTTCCTGCCACATCACCACCACCACCACCACAGCTCCAGACACACTGCTGCCACACCACCACCACAGCTCCAGACACACTGCTGCCACACCACCACCACAGCTACTTCCTGACACACTGCTGCCACACCACCACCAATACCACAGCTCCAGACGCGTTGTGCCACCACCACCACCACAGCTCCTTCCTGACACTCTGCTCCCACACCACCACCAATACCACAGCTCCAGACGCGTTGTGCCACCACCACCACCACAGCTCCTTCCTGACACTCTGCTCCCACACCACCACCACCACCACAGCTCCTAACACACTCCTACCACACCACCACCATATCTACTTCCTGACACACTGTTTCCACACCACCACACTTCCAGACTCAACCCCCCCATTGATCCCCCTTTCCCCCCCAATCCTTCCCCCAGAGATGGTGACATTGTGAAGGGAACGAACGAATAGCAGTCGCAGCTGAATTTTAGCGATTTTCTCTTCTTTTGTTCTCGTTGATTCTTGACTCACAGCAAAGGAAATGATCCTTATGAAAATAAAGTCCGAAAACTCCTTTTCATAAAAACTAACTTCAGTTTTTTTTTTCCTTTATTTTATACGTTATTTCCGCGTCAGGAGTGAAGGAATGGAAAGATTATAAAATCGTTATCACGAGTGATTTTCAACGACATATGTCTTTTTTCTCTCTTTCTCCTCTTTTTTTTTTTACTCGAGCTTTAGAACCTTGTTGTAAGCGTAAATCATGTCCTAAAAGTGGGGGAAAATTTAATTTGTGACCTGGAAACTGGACGAGTTTGGATGGTGTGTGTGTGTGTGTGTGTGTGTGTGTGCGTGTGTGTGTAAGAAAGACATAGGCTCAGTTTTGGTCACCTTATTTCAAGAAAGATATAGACAAGGCGGATAGACTACAGAGAGGCGAGCTACGAAATGATTTCCGGACTGAGAGAGTAATCCTACAGGAGTCAAATGAATTGATTTAAATTCATTTAGCTTAGAAAAGAAAAGGTTAGGAAGAGATCTAGTACGAGTATTATCATAGTAGGCTTCGGTAATCTCGACCTAACGAGCTACTTAAGGATAGATTCGTCTGATATCACCAGCAGTAATGGTTATATGTTCGTGGGCGAACGTTTCGCTTCGAGTGAGACGAAGTCCTTTTTCTTCAGCAGGATTGTTAAGATATGCAGTGATTTCACAGTTAGATTAGTTGACGGCAGTCTTTAACAGTTAGATTAGTTGACGGCAGTACCATAGTTACGTCTAAGCTTGTTAGATAGTTTGTTTCAAATCCACAGCTAATTATTATTTGCACCTCCTGGGCTATGGGATAAGTCTTGGTTATATCCAATAGGTCTTCCTCTTCAAGAGATTTGTATGTTTTTTTTACTCCTACCACATTAATGCATAAGTTTCTGTTCTCTTCCAGTATCATAAACAGCTTTGATAATACCCAGTGATCTGTTCCTGTTTGGATACAGTTGTATTTAGTTGTATTAATTAAGAGACGAGGGAATTTGTTTCGAAAAGGCATATGGAAGCCCGACATTTAATAGTGACCAGAGCATAGTGATCAGGGAAGACATGGTACTGTAGAAATCTCCAAAGCTTCGAGGTGTAGGGAAAGAAACAGATATCGTAACAGCCTTCCTGGGAGCTGCAGCTTGCCGAGTTATATCATACGTGCTCTAACTAATGGTTGTGGCACACTTCCAGCCAGCGAGAACCTTGGGAACAAAAAAAACAAAAGAAATGTCTGTAGGAAAGGGAAAGTGAGCCAACAGTGCGGCCCCCTAACACTCGAAGCATCTTTCACTCCAACCATCTATCATTTAAATGCCTTTTCCTTGATCTTATAGGAATTGTGTATTTATCATAAAATGCTGTACCTCTCATTATACAACGGACGGATATAATTTCCTTTTTTTTCAGTGATGAAGTCCATGAATTTTCCCCATAAATTTCTAATAACAATAGCACATTAGGTTTGATTTTGGTTTGCGATGATGAATGACAACTTTCTTATTCAGTGCCACTTACAAGCATGATCGTTTTCTGTTAACCATTTCTTTAAAACTAACCCGACATGTAACTATCGCCATTCACTGTCGGCCATGAACAGGTTAACTGGGATCCTCCTATGGATTTCAGACACTTCTAACTCCTAGTAGCTTCAACGCCATAGTATCATAGTCCAACAGCCTGTGAACAGACCAGCATTCAATTCTCTTTGTTGTACCAGAGTTGCCTTGAAACGTGTGCCAACACTTCTATCATATTTTTTCTTCTTCTTTGGATTAACGAAATCTATGTTAGCATTTCATTATTAACGGATCATTCGCGTCAAGAGAAGACTCACTAATATTTGAACATAATTTAGGTTTGATGAGATGGCCTGTGATGCTCTTTGTTTCCCCCTGAAGGCTAGGCAGAGCGGAAGAGAGAGAGAGAGAGAGAGAGAGAGAGAGAGAGAGAGAGAGAGAGAGAGAGAGAGAGAGAGAGAGAGAGAGTAACGTACTGCTTGGAAATAGAAAAAAATTGTCCCTCCTCAATTAAGGGATTTGGAAGCCTTACGCCGAAATTGCTTATAAATGATAAGGGATCTATATATAAGTTGAGGTTACGGTTGGGGCATTCATAAAAGGAGAAAGTTAGTCTGTCAAACTGTATTGAAACGTACTCAGCTTACAGTCAGAGGGAAGCTGGCTCACCACCACGACCATGGTGGAATGCACTCAGTTATTTTATTGGCAAAATCTAACAACGCTCCTCCGAGATCGTAAGTCGAACGTACTCCGTTTAGAATCCAGCCAAAGCTGACGCACCCCAGACTCAAAAGTAAATCTATTCCCTTATGGTCTCCTTCTGAGCTAGTTTGCCCAGACTGGAGTAAAGGATAAGTAAAGTTACTCCTGTCCAATGAGAGGTTACATATCCAGACTCTTGGTGTAAAAAATACTGGGCCAAAAGACAGGGCGAAGCTGCCTCACTCACGAGGTGGTGGAAGCCGAGGGAACACAGCTGTCGAAAATCGCTAAGGAGATTTCAGATGTGTTGGTGGGTAGTTTGTCCGTGTCATGAAATATGCCAGGGACGAGGGTCGAGTGCTGCCGGTGATGCAAGCTCGTCAAAACCCCCGAGTCTCGGACGTGACTAAATTACTCCCTTGCTGGAGATGTCTGGCTGCGAGAGAAGAAGAAGAAGAAGGCAAACATTTTTGGGGTGTCCTTCTGCGTTTATGGCAACTTATGATAATCTCTCTCTCTCTCTCTCTCTCTCTCTCTCTCTCTCTCTCTCTCTCTCTCTCTCTCTCTCTCTCTCTCTCTCTCTCTCTTTGTGATGAGAATGGCGGTTAGAGTTATATGACTTTGGCCAGATGTTTGGAGGTGAATCACACACGACTCTCTGTGGATAGAACAGGATCGTAGGGATAAATTTGGTTAGGAGAGTACACTCGTGTGATTCACTTTGGCTGTATCGATTCCTATGGCTGGATCAATTGTGGCTAGCGTAGGCTCAACTAAGTTTTTACATTTTCTCATGTTTTTGAGTGGAATTTCCTGATTCATTGCGGATCAGAGAGGGTCATTTGACTTCTTATCCACTCTTGTGATTCAGTATGGCTGAAAATATATCATATGATTCTCTCTCTAGCAAAGATTTTGACGTCTGCAGATATCATGTTTACCTCGGCGAGCAGAAATGGCCACCGAAGAGTAGCGCCCATATCCTCAACGACTGAGATTCAAGCTGCGATTTTAGCTAGCGTTCAACACAGTAGCGAACAGGATGACGCTACCTGTAGATTACATATTGCATAGCCACAAAGTTAAAACGGATGAAAGCATTTGCCAAGAAATATTGTAATATTTTCGATGAAAATGACAAGACACAAAATATGAGGAGTTCCTAAATGCATCATCGGGTCACTGGAAGTTAATGTATTTCATCAGCAACTTCTGCGAAAATTATGAAGCACGCGAGATAGAAAATGTGATGTGGGTGAAATTTTTCAGGAACACATCATGAACATCACCACAACACAACACATTAGCGTCGCAGCACAGCGTAAACATCACCACAACACCGCATCAAATGTCATCACAACAACATGAACATCACAACACAGCATAACCGCAACACAACATACACATCACCACAACACAACACAAACATCACAACCTCGCATAGACATCATCCCAACATAAATACATCACCGGAACACAACACAATTATCACACCATCGCATGAACATCCTCACAGCAATACGTAAACAACGCCATAACACAACGTAAACATCACAACACAACGCGAACGTCCCAGCACAACATCATCACAAGCATACCCTTGCTTCACTACACTGTTAAAAGTGAAATATTCTCTTCATGTAAAGTGAAGATTATGACTGAACAGTGAAAGAATAAGGAACATATCCAACCGTTGATGAGAATATTCATGGCCGCCATGAGCTACCCTTTTAAATGATGAAGGATAATCGAGAAAGGAACGACATTATTGCAAGGAGACTTGGCTAGTAAATGGAATATCTTTTTGAGAGAACTGAGCAGGGTGCTCTGAAATGGTTTGGACGCTTGCAGAGGATGAGTGAGGAAAGATGGAGTAAGATGATGTATGCGTCAGATGAAGACAGAAGAAGGAGGTGTAGCTGAGGACACGATGGAAGGGTAGATTGAAAGACACTTTTAAGTTATCTGGGCCTGAACCTGTAAGAGGGTGTGAGGCGTGCGCTGGTCAAAGACATATGGAGCGATTTGGTACGCAGGAGACGACGTACTGTCACTGGTTCTGAACCAGGATATATGACATTGTCAGGAGAAAACACGGAGGTCTGTAGGGCTTGACTGTGAGTAGAACCTTCTAGTTCGGTACGTCTTACCTCACAGCTTGAGAATGGGCATGGGGAACTGACTGCCATTTCTTTGTTTGTAAGCGAAGTAGCACCAAGAAGTGCTACCTCGCTAACGCTGGAAATGGCAGACTTGCGAAAAAAACACAATATTCTTATGATGATCTTTTTGTTTTTCTGAAGAAAACACTATATTCTTGTGGTGATTTTTTTACGGTTTTTCTGAAGGTTTTATTTTCTCTCGAGAGAGTGTGTAAGGAACCGCTAAAGGTCTGTGGGAGCTGTCGATATCTCTGTCGTTCAACATAAGAGCTTCTACAGGAACATGTCGCTTTAAGAGGTGAGCAGATCTTATCTGTGAAGTGAACGCAGAAACAGCCATGTTGGAAACGCTGCGAGTGGAAAACTCCGTTAGCTTTTTTTTTCTCTCTCTGATTGGTTGGTTAAAAAATGTATTACATGACCTTGTTCAGTGACCTGTAGGTTGATAGTAAGTAGGATACTTTCGATTAGTTTAGCCCAAAGACGCGGAGGAAATGCCCTGAAAGACGCGCGGAATCGCGTCCATTCAAGAAGGCTTATGTCCATAAAGAAAGAAACAATGTCTCTCTCCGTCTAATCCCAAAGGGAAAAGATGTATGACTCCTTTAGTTGCTAAATTCTCACCATCTACTTAGGAACAGCTATTCTGCTGTATTTAAAAGTTGGATTACTCAACTGACACAAAGAATCAGGTGTTAAAGGATAATCCGTAAACCTTGAAGTCTTTGACAACACCTTGGAACACCGGTAAAGTTGTTAATTAATCTATCACTTCTGTACAGGTGTTAGGAATTATGGGGCTAACCTCTGTGCAGTAGAGGAGCAAATCATTTAGATGGGAGATTATATATATCCATATAGTGCCAATGTATTAAGGCAAGGGAGACGACACGAATGTTTGAATGACAGAGGTATAGGTCTGTCAAGTGCACCTGGTAAGCTGTATGGGAGAGTGGTGACTGAATGGGTGGTGTCGCGTACAGAGCATCAGATTAGGGAGGAGAAATGTGCCTTTAGGTGTCGTAGAGGATGTGTAGATTATGTGTTTCCTTTGAAGAATCTGTGTAGGGATAGCTTAGATAAATAGAAGGCTTTGTATGTGGTATGTATGGATCTAGAGAAAGCATTTGGTAGGGTTGATAGAGATGCTTTGCGGAAGGTGTTAAGAAAATATGATGGAGGAACGAAAGTTACATGAAAATGTCATGAATTTTTATAAAGAGGGTAATGCTTGTGTGGGAGTAGGCAGAGGAGGGTGAATGGTTTCAGGTGAAAGTGAGTTTGCATCAGGATTTTGCGATGTCACCATGGCTGTTTGATTTGTTTATCAATGGGGGTTGGTGAGGCGCGGGAGCACTTGGGGTCTTACAGAGAAGGTCAGGTCCTGTTAGGGGTGGGAGGCCTTTGCGGTGAGTCATTTTACTGGCAGTACAGTACTGGTTACTGAAGAAATTGGTTCCTTACTTTGGGAGAGTGTATAAAATGAGAATGATTAAGAGCTTATGTAAAGAGAAAAATTATTAATTTTGACAGTGGGAAGAAAGATCGGTTGGAGTGTGTCTGAATGCATAGAGCGTGAAAAAGTGGAATGTTTTAGATACCTAGGAGTGGGCATGACAGCGGATGGTTCACTAAAGTTAACCATAGAAAGGATGAGGGAGGTGAGGTCCTGGGCGCACTGAGGAGTGTGCGGAATGATGCATCATTGTCTCTGTGGGCAAAGATGTGTACATTGATGGTACCGTAATATCGGCGGTGTTGTATGAATGAGAGGATTTGTTGGAAATTTAATGTCTGAGGACAATTTCTGGTGTGAGGAGAGATGACCGAACAAGGAATGATGGGGGAAAGGAGTCATGAGGAGTGAGAGAAGTAAGTATGAGAGAGCTGAAGAGGGTGTGTTGAAATGGTTTGGACATATGGAGAGGATGAGTGAGGAGAGTTTCACAAAAATGGATTTTCATGTTAGAAGTTTATAACTCAGTGAAATATCTGCAGACCTCTTACCCCTGAAATGGAGTTCACTTATGATAAGAATAGGAAATACTGGAGCAAAAATTCCGGTATCTCCTTGAAGTCTCATTTCATACATAAAGAAAAAGAAAAGTTGAAGAAAACGTACTTCTAGACCATGCAATACTTGGCCAGTTGCTGCGTCGCATGATTACTATGTGGCCATTGGCAACTTACGTACAGGTGGGCCATTTTGATCAATTTTTCTTTGCCATACACCTCGAAGCTTTGGAACTTTGTGCCCCCTAATGTCTTTTCCAATAACTATGACCTGACACATTTTAAAAGAGATTTTTTTTTCCCTCCACTTCCTCCGGAATTCGTAAATATTTTCCCTTGTCTGTTCTTTCTCACTTGCATTCACCATTTCATATTTCAGTTAAGGTTCAGCCTAATGTGGACCTTTTTTTTTTCCAATGACTGGAGCCTCCAACGTAAAAAAGACTGCCCTATTTCATCAGTTTTATATATGTTTGTATTTATTTTTTTTTATCGAAATAGCTCCCAAAGAAAACAGAGGGGTTTGTAAACGAAAAAGAAAATGATGATATATATTGCCATGAAAGAAAGTAACGTATATTATCATGAGAGAAGCATTGTAAACGAAAAAAAAAAGGATAATATAGATTACCAAGAGAGAAAATAACGTATATTACCACGAGAGAAGCAGAATTGATTATCCCACCGAACTGTAAATCTAAGAGCCATAAATTCCTTAAAAGCCTAAGAGGTTTTAAAAATCCTTTTTTTCATATTTGGATGCTTTGTTGAAATACTGATCCTACAGAACCTCCAATATCTTATGGAAATGCGATAGGCTTGGAAATATTAGGACTGAAAGGGGAGTAAAGGATGAAGGGAGTGCAAAGGAGAATAGAGAGAAGAAGAAGAAGAGGAGCAGGGAGAAAAGGTGAGAGATAGACACAGAAATGATCACAGATTGAGAATGGGAGAGAAAAAACAAAAAATGTTGGCAAGAGAGACAGGCAGCCAGACGAAAAAGTTACAAATGTTAAGATTTTTACTCGAAACTGACGTAATGATCGATCAGGTGTATGCAAATCGCTTCGCAAAATCTTTGCTCATATTGCCTTTCTTCGAATTACTGTGGAATATGTCAGATGTTGGTTGATATGCACCACAAGGCTTTTCCATCCAATTGTTGTTGTTGTCTTTTTTGTTATTATTGATGAATACCACCTCTTTTTCAGGTGACTCGTTGTTGGTTGACCAACACACCAAATACTCTTGGGTTGAATTACATCAAGGGCTTTGGCTGACGAATTATATAATTGGTTGACAAGTGCCAGGTCTTTTCCCAGGCGATTACATTGGGTTGTCTTGAAGTAGAGGTCTCCTGCTGAATTACATTGGCGTGGCTGGTAACAGGAACGCTTTTCTTGTGAATTACTTTTGGTTATCATCAGAACTTCCCTGATGAATCATTTTTCGGGCCTTTCAGACAGAATTATTTTAGATGACGTAATGGTTAGCTAACGCTGGAATATTCCCATCAGAATATTTTGGTTGACCAGCGACAGAGTTTCCTCTCTGAAGTTCAATTAGGAGAATATTATATTCAAGGAACCACCATCACGTAACCATTTCCTTCTTTTCATAACGTTAGTGAACCATTTTTTTTCCTAATCGCGAAAAATCAACTCAGCTTACGATAGATAGAGTATACCCAATATACAGCTTATATTTTTGCATTCCTCGTATACAACGACACTTGCTGCTTAGATTCACGTATGAAAGGGTAAAGTGTGTATTACTCCCAGTGGGTATAAACTCGTTTTGCAAAAGATAATTTTTGGTTCCCTTGAGTTTCGTTGCTTCATATTCATTTAGTGAAAGAAAAGTTGATTTGAGTGGGGTGTTGTGGCTGACTCAAGGTGTTGTTATGCAGACAATTATAACGTCACCGTTGAGATAACGTACTATAACAGCTGTCTTCGGGTCAGCCTGCATGAAAAGTGACTGACTGCATCTCATCTTAGAGAACACAGATTCGGATCTTGAGTCGAGGCAGTGTTTGTGAGACATTAAAAGGCTTCATGGCTCCAACCAGACACTTAATCCCACTGCAACATCATAAAACTTCATGAACGACCTTTGGAGTTTGTGTGTTTGAGGAAAAAGGCATTGGAAACTGTAGAGAGAAGAGATATTGAGATATGGAAATTGAGACATGAGAGAGAGTAGAGAAAACCTCGTTAGTAAGCTGTGAAATGGAATGGACTAGAGCTTAGAAACCCGGAAACAAAGAAAGAATATGTAACCAGAATGCGTAATAAATGAAAGTTGATGAAAGTCATATAAGAGAGTATCACTGTATTAAGATTCTGACCCAATTAAAAGTGGCTCAGAATATAAGAGAGTATCTCTGTGATGATAGTCTGACCTAATTAAAAGTGGCTTAGGAGATATGTGAATGATGATATGAAAGTAGCCATGTTCTGTATGATATGGAATCATGTCTTGAATAAATCACTGAGACGATGCTTATCTCAAATAAAACCTTAGTACATTATGATAGGTATATTGTACACGTGTGCCATACACCACAGTAAGGTACATAATAGCTTCCACTAGGATAACCTACTAAAGTTTTTACGAACTTCTTTCCAGTAGGGTCCTTGTATTGTAGCAAGATGGAGCAGTCAACAAAGGAGCCACCGCACCCCATGCAAGACATATGCACATTGTATATCCCTCTCTTTAAAACAGTTTGAAAAACACCATGCATACTTACATGTCTAGTAATACAATACAAAAGATGAGTGATTCAAAAAGTAAATGAACAGGTAAGTATGAAATGAAAGAGGAGGAATGTCTGGTGAAGAGAAATAACAGTATTAAAAACAAAAAGAAAAGAGATGTCAGCCATGACTGAAAACAACAGATAGAAAGAGACAAACGTGATTAAGCCAAAGAAAATGGAACTGACAATAAACTAATATAAAGGAAAATGAAAGACGTGCGTGACTAAACCAAAGAAAATGGAACTGGCAGACTAAGCAGATGTAAAGGAAAATGAGAGACGTGTCTAAACGAGAAGAATGAAAAGAAGGGAGAGATGAGACTTGACGAGCAGAGCGAGAGGAAAGACGCGATTGAATATCAGACGAGAAGAGGTGAAATAGACGGTGGAGGGAGGACGCTTAAAGAAGAGACGGATGGCTGGTAGACAGATGAAGGTACAGGAACCTGTCTTAAGAATAGGATTAAGGACACGAAGACTTTAATGAGATGCGATGCGACGGTAGAAACAACGTGGTAAAAAGGGAAGGTGATAAGCACGAAGCAGTGCGGCATTTCGTCCAGAAACTTGTATACAACACACGAACGACCGAGACAGAAAACAGGAGAGATGGTAAAGGGGGAGAAGAGAGCAAGACTTGCAAGGGCGAGATGTGAGGGAGGGTTGGAATGGTCTTGCAAGGGTGAGGTGTGAGGGAGGGTTGGAATGGCAGAGGGAGATGGGATGGAGGGAGTTTAGGGACTTCACTGGGAGTGATGGTTGGTGGACGAGCGGTGGTGGGCAACAGGCATGACACGGGAGGGGAGAAGACCAGTTCAAATCAATAGAACAGCTCGGGGTCAGCATGGCTTTGGCCAAGGTCAGCATGGCTTCAGGGATCAGCATGGTTTTAGGGTCAGCATGGCTTTGGGGGTCAGCATGTCTTTGGGGGTCAGCATGGCTTCAGGGATGAGCATGGTTTTAGGGTCAGCATGGCTTTGGGGGTCAGCATGGCTTTTAGGGTCAGCATGGCTTTTAGGGTCAGCATGGCTTTGGGGTCAGCATGGTTTAGGAGTTTGGTCGAAACGACGGAAGCTCGAGGAAGAAAGGAGAAGAATGAGGTATCAAAGTATGATGGAAAGAAAAACGAGGAAGCGGAAGAATCTGATATTCTTAAGAAACGAAAGATAAAAGAAGACTGAAAGGATCATCTGCAAGTGTCTTTGGGGAAATTAGGTAAATGGGACCAAAGGGAGAGTGAGAGAAGGCGAGGCTCCCAAACAAAAGGACGAAGGCAATGACTGTGAGCCTCCACGATAACATACTGTCATTATCACTGAGTGTCATATAACACTCCTACTGCACCACCACATGGACTGTCGTGTCACATAACACTTACGGCACCATCACATGGTCTGTCGTGTCACATAACACTCCTACTGCACCATCACATGGTCTGTCGTGTCACATAACACTCTTACGGCACCATCACATGGACTTTCGTGTCACATAACACTCCTACTGCACCATCACATGGTCTGTCGTGTCACATAACACTTACGGCACCATCACATGGTCTGTCGTGTCACATAACACTTACGGCACCATCACATGGTCTGTCGTGTCACATAACACTCTTACGGCACCATCACATGGTCTGTCGTGTCACATAACACTCATACTGCACCATCACATGGTCTGTCGTGTCACATAACACTCATACTGCACCATCACATGGACTGTCGTGTCACATAACACTCATACTGCACCATCACATGGTCTGTCGTGTCACATAACACTTACGGCACCATCACATGGTCTGTCGTGTCACATAACACTTCTACTGCACCATCACATGGTCTGTCGTGTCACATAACACTCTTACGGCACCATCACATGGACTGTCGTGTGACATAACACTCCTGCTGCACCATCACATGGTCTGTCGTGTCACATAACACTCCTACTGCACCATCACATGGTCTGTCGTGTCACATAACACTCTTACGGCACCATCACATGGACTGTCGTGTGACATAACACTCCTGCTGCACCATCACATGGTCTGTCGTGTCACATAACACTCCTACTGCACCATCACATGGTCTGTCGTGTCACATAACACTCTTACGGCACCATCACATGGACTGTCGTGTCACATAACACTCCTACTGCACCATCACATGGTCTGTCGTGTCACATAACACTTACGGCACCATCACATGGACTGTCGTGTGACGTAACACTCCTGCTGCACAATCACATGATCCGTGGTGTCACACAACTCACCTGCTGTACCATCACATGATTCGTGGTGTCACATAACACTCCAGCTGCATCATCACATGATCTGTGTTGTCATTTCGGCTTCGCTTGACTTACAATGCTCCAGCATCCCATGACCTGTCATGTTCCACCCTCACATGACCTCTCTACTCCATCCTCACATCATACTCCAGCATTCCTTGACTCATCATACTCGGTTCATATATTTCTCATCACACTCGCATCATACACGGCAGCATATAAAAAACCCGCCTTGTCTCCCCTCCCTTCTCTCCATATTGTCTCTTTGTCCTTCCTCCACCAATTTTTACAGCAAAGTTGGAGCAAAAAAAAAATTCTCTCTCTCTCTCTCTCTCTCTCTCTCTCTCTCTCTCTCTCTCTCTCTCTCTCTCTCTCTCTCTCTCTCTCTCTCTCTCTCTCTCTCTCTCTCTCTTATATGAAATCCTCATTACCTTTCCTCACCTTCACCTCGCTTGGCTCTTCCCTTTCCCTCCCTCCCTCCCGGAGCCTTTCGTTCTTCACACACACAGCGCTCATATCCAGAGCCCCACCTACAGAGCGCGTACGTCTCCCCTTGACCCCCTGGCGGCGTCAGCCTCTCCAGCCCGGTGGGAATACCTCAGTCATAATGTGGAATTATTCACACTCCACTCGGTGAGTCCGCCTGCTAAAGTATGCACATCATAGCGCGGGATAATCTACTCTGCTCTGTGTGTGTGTGTGTGTGTGTGTGTGTGTGTGTGTGTGTGTGTGTGTGTGTGTGTGCATGGGTCGTGCTGGTGTGTGGTGTTGTATGCTGCAGTCAGTGGACATAGGTCGTGGTGGTGTGTGTTATTATTCGCTCCAGTCAGTGTACCTACGTCATGGTGGTAGTATAATGTGCTCCAGTCAGTGTACCTAAGTCACGGTGGTGTGTGTGGTGTGAAATGCTGTAGTCAGTGTAACTTGGTCGTGATGGTGTGTGTTAATGCCCCAGTCAGTGTATGTCTAGGAGTGAGGACATTTTGTGTGTGGTTTGCGATACATGGGAGGGAGAGGCAACAGAAGAGAACTGACGGTCTACATAAGAGGTTTCCTTCTGGAGGGTAATAATGGTCGTCGAGACTTCTAATCTATATAGATGGAGACACGATGGTAAAGCAGAGGTTTTCCTTCCCACTAGTCGCTACCTTTTGACACAACAGTTGTGAAGGAACGCCATGACCTGTGAAGAAATATTGATATGAATATTTTATGGAAAGAAAAAGATAAGAGTTGTGAAAAATGAATATCATTAATTTTAGCCTCTTGGATATTACAGGGAAGCTGTACTTCAGCCTGTAATCTGTAAAGGAAGGGAAATTTGACATAGTCTCATATTATGGCATCATTCTTGAACAGATTCGGTCACTAATGATCACCATCACTGATGTCTCTGTCGAACCATATTTCAAAAATTGTATTGATAATCTCCGACTCTGTTGGTAGCTTATTCCCATCTTCAATGCTTCTGTACATGAGGAAATCTTTTACCCATGTATTATAAATCGTTTTCCTTCACCCTCCCTCCTGCCTTCATGACCTCACCCCCCCTCCCTTCCCTTCCTCCTGCCTGGATGTCTGACCTCTCTTGACCTCTCTCTCTCTCGAGCCAACTGTGCACTGTTCGTATCTCTCCGAACACAAGCTTCGCCCTCTTCATTGCTGTATTCCATCACCGTGTTTCCCCTCTGCCGGCATCCTAGCTTCATCATTGCCTCTCTCTTGGTCGTCGCCGTTCTCTTTGATTTAATGGAGAGGTTTGCTATCCTCCTCCCTCGATACAGGAGCCATTTACCTCCCTTTAATGTCTGAGTATATATATTTTCCCCCCTCATTGTTAAGTCTTAAGGCTGAGTCTGCTTTCCCTACTTGTCTTCATGCAGTGTCGATTTCCCTCGTTTTCTTCACGCAACATCACAATCTCTCTCGTTTTCATCATGCAGAGTTTCTCCCTTCAAGCTGCATGGCACGTACACATTACCCCCCAAGGGCGCCTCGCCTCACCTTCACACAACCTGATCCTGCTGCTCACGTTTTCTGCAGCTTCCCTGTTTCGGCTAATCTCTTTCAACCAGTCCGCTATATATAGCACGAAAAACGTGAATCGGTGGGGTTTTTTTTTTTTATTTTTTTATTTCGTTCTTGAGAAGAAACTTCCTCTGCGAACCCAGGGGAGATACTCAGAGCTGGTGAAGCCAGATGCGTCAGGGATCTTAAATGACGATGCGTTGTCCTCACTCCACACGAGAGACAGCACAGCACAGCTGACGCCGACCGTCTGTATGATCAATGTCAGGTTGTTTCTCACTCCACCGAGTGTGACTGGGTGCTCGGTGTGTCCTCTTGCTCGACTAGTCCGATCGTAAAGTCTGGCTATAGGTGTATCTAAGTCGAGACCCGAGGGTATTTGCCCCGATCGACGTGGCGTGTCCAGCTGGTGGAGCGAAATGGTAATTGTGTGGTGTTATTTACCTTAAGGCGTATAAATGGTGATTGAAATGCTCGAATCTTGGGTCTGGGGTTTTCATTCACTCTGGGTCTTTATGAACACTTTTGTTCCTATTTGGTGTTCTTTATCTCATTCTAGAGACCTGGCTGCTTCATGATTTCAGACCTGTTGTGGGATCTGTTTAGTTCGACTCTAGCCCTCTGGCTATGGCTGCTTAAGACCTGATATAAGGGCTGACTACTGCGCTGTTAGAAACTTAATGTGAAGCTGTTCACCTGATGGCTACAGTGTTTAAGGACAGACAGAGGGAGTCTAGCTGCCGAGATGATTCATATTAGATAAGGATCCCGTCTCTCTCTCTCTCTCTCTCTCTCTCTCTCTCTCTCTCTCTCTCTCTCTCTCTCTCTCTCTCTCTCTCTCTCTCTCTCTCTCTCTCTAGGAGTCGGGTTACAAGACCAGAGTATCTAGGACTAGATACACCACTAGATCGACTATCTCAGTCGGCGATCTTGGCGACCGACCGCAATGTTTCGGGTTTGATTTGGAGGTTATCTTGTCGCACTTGGGGATCTTGGGGTGCAGATGAATTGTAAAAATCTGATGTGTGGCTGGGTGGCTTTACCCGTCGCTCTGGGAGCCTGGCTACTGACTGGAATGCCCTACCTCGAACTATAAGAGTTGGTGATCTCACTTTAAGTTCTTCGTTGCTGAAAGATTTC
>NC_092227.1:83389011-83469011 GCF_036320965.1 Panulirus ornatus
AGCGCAACTTTAAATTCTTTAGAAAAATTTTTTCATTTCATCAATTTTTTGGCCCAACTGACTGAAAGTTTCATGATGTTTACGACCATCTGTCCGGCTCACAAACCGGGTCGGGGGTTTAACTCCGTGTTTACAGCCGGTTAGATTTCGAAGCGTATCCGGATAATCAAATCCGGCTTCGCTGACATGCAAATAGAACCCGAGCTGTTGTTCTCTGCCAACCAACACTGCCTCATTTCAGACAATGGACCGGTCGCGTGAAAGACACCAGGCTTCCTCCGCTATTGGCTAGAGTGTTACATGACGTAAGATCATCTATGACGTCGCCTTCTCTGACGCCATAAACCAGTTTGCACTATTAGATACCGTTTTCTAGCATAGCTTTCCCCACAATCGTGGAGCGAAAGACACGGATTAAAAAATGAAAGGTTTAAGGACATTGCATTACCAACCAACAAAGCTAAAAAGTCTTAGTATACATGAGAAAGCCATTTGAGTCACTTTACTCTTATGGTACGTGACCTCCTGTATATCTAGCTATTTCCTGTAGGCGACCGAAGACAATTAGTAACGAAGGGACATTGTGGAAGGGATTCACATTTGGTACAAATGTTAGCTATGATTAATAACAATTTGTACAGGATAAGAACTTGATGGGCCATTGGAAAAAATGAATATATATATATATATATATATATATATATATATATATATATATATATATATATATATATATATATATATATGTGGTCGGGGTGGTGTACAGTCTCGTCAGATATCTGAGGTGCAGCAGAGACTCGGTGAAAGGAGTCTTGGTGTTGAAAAAGAAAATTGTAATAATGATTATGATAGTAATAGTAATAATGATTATAATAATAATAATAATAATAATAATAATGATAAAGATAATAATGATAATGATGATAATAATAATGATAATGATAATAATAATAATAAAGTAACTTTTACTTTGCTCTAAACTTTTCATCGTTGCCACTTTATGCATAAGGAGTCACCACTCGAGTGTCCTTGAATCTTAAACTTTGGAAGTTATATTTTTCCTTGGCAAAACGTCTGACGCTGAGGCTTTTTCGCAAGATTCTTGACGATCTATTTTACATATTCACCTTTTAAGATGTACCTGTCAGACTCACTCTCCTATATGTATAGGGCAATAAAGTTATATAAACGCCCATTATCAACATGTTTATGCAATGTTAGCAGGGACATTTATATAGCTTGGATATTTTATGTAAACCATTAACTTTTTTATTTCACTTCTTGATAATCTGTTAACACTATGGATCATCCTGTCCACCAGTGATATAACAATGCTTCTTTTTCTCAATATTCTAAAAGAGGTTACGTAAATCCTTCGTCCCATGATACAAAGGAATAGAAAGGAATTTAAACTGCGACAGATCACTGGATCCCTTCGAGACTGTCTGTAATGGTGGAGGGATGATATTGGAGGAAATACAGATAATTCAAAGGAAAAAGTGTATGGGAGTTTTTTGGAGAAAGGGGCAGGTCTGCAATCTGTTGCGGTGGGTGGGGAGTTCCTGGAAGATAAGTCAGTAACTGTTTGCTGAACACACAAGGAAACTGCATTAGGAGGTTTCTGATTTTGGGTGAGTGAAACGGGGAAGTTGTGAGGTAAATGTGAGTAAAAGCAAAGGTATTTGGTCTATCAGAGGAATGGTAAGAACTGATAGGTTATGAGAGAGATGTGATGCTAAGAGGAGTATGCATGAGAGAGTTGCAGAGGGTGAGCTGAAATGGTTTGGACATCTGGAGAGGATGAGTGAGGAGAGAATGACGAGGAAGGTATATATGCAGGAAGCAGAGGAACTAAGGTAAAGGAGGAATCCAAAGAGGAATTGGTAGGAGGTATATGGAGAAAACTTTAACGAAAAAAATTTGGAGGAAGTAAAGAATGTTAAGGTACCTGGGAGTGGACATGGCAGCGAATGGAACCATGGAAGCGGAAGTGAGTCATAGGGTGGATGAGGGGGCGAAGATTCTGGGAACATGGAATGAATCTGTATGTTTGAAGGTACAGAAGTCCGAGCAATGTTGTATTGCTGCGAGGCATGAGTTATAGATGAGGATGTGCGGAGGAGGGTGGATATGTCGGAAATGAAATGTTTGAGGACATTATGTCGTGTGAGGCGATTTGATCGACTATGTAACAAAAGAATAAGAGAAAGGTGTGGCAGTGAGAAGAGTGTGGTTAAGAGAGCTGAAGAGGGTGTACTGGAATAGTATGGACTTTTAAAGAGAATGAGTGAGGAGAGGTTGACAAAGAGGATGTTTCTGTCAGAGGAGGAAGAATAAGGAGAAGGGGACACCAAATAGCTATAGATACGTTTTAAGTGTTCAGGGCATGGACATGCGCGAGGGCGAAAGGCATGCATGAGATAGAGTCCATTGCAGCAATGTGGTATATAGGGGACGACGTGCTTTAAATGGACTGAACCAGGGCTTGTGAAGCAGCCAGCTTGGTTGTGGAGAGGGAGCTGTGGTTTCGGGTCATTACATACGAAAGCTAGAAAATGGATATGGGCAAATGTGGCCATTCTTCGTCGGTTCCTGACGTTACCTCGTAGACGCGGGAAAGGGCGCATAGGTTCGAATCCTGGTTTCGGCAGCGGGTCCACACTTAACCCAGCTGTTCATCCACCTTTAAGATCAGTCGATAAGATTTTTACCTGACTCAGGCTAGAGTATATATATATATATATATATATATATATATATATATATATATATATATATTGCATTGGACTTACCTTGCCCATCTTTACCTACCGAGAGACCAGTTTCTGTAGGTGTCAGGAGGCGAGAAACTCTGGTTGAAAAGTAAGACACATAATTAGCTTCTTCGGAGAATACAATCCGTACGAATACATAGTAAAGCACAAACACCGTTCCAAGAATTCCCCGCTACACACACACACACACACACGCACCAGTAACTGTGGCACAGAGCTGGATAATTTTCTTCTTTGCCCAGACGGTAAATATTTCTCTCGTTTGTTAAAGTGTCCAAGTCGACGTGTATAATTAATTCAAGCGACATCCGCTAACGCCCAGTAAAGGATTTAGCGCTATTATGTTTCAATATGGTTTAGCTGCTGTAAATGACTTTCCCCCACACAGCATACGGAGGTCTGTGAGGTGCTGTATTATACAGTAAGGACGTGTAGGCCCGCCTCAGTCTCTCACGATGTATACAGAGATGGTATGTCTGTCCTCCTCCTGGTTGTGAGATGGTAGACTTGAGAAATCGGTTCGTGAGGGACTCGTTCTTATACTGGCCAGTTTTGGCTTACAATGGTGTACCAGGTATGGTTGACTGGATAAGTGTACCACATATGGTTTACGAGACAATTGTACCAGGTATGGTTTATAAGACAAGTGTACCAAGTATGGTTCACAGGGCAAGTGTACCACATATGGTTCACAGGACAAGTGTACCACATATGGTTCACTGGACAAGCGTACTAAATATGGTTTACAGGACAAGTGTACCAGGTATGGTTCACAAGACAAGTGTACCAAGTATGGTCCACAGGGCAAGTGTACCAAGTATGGTTCACAGGAGCATGTCTCTCAAAGATTCTTCCCTGTTTACAACGGTAATTATCCCTGGGCTAGTTCACTGTTGAGTGCCATTTAACTTGGTACGAATTCCAACGCTGTGGCTCGTATCTCGAATCGAGTCTCGTGCGGAGGAGCGTGCGTGTACTTCCAGCAAGCTGGTTGGCTGGCTGGCTGGCTCCAGCACCCTAATTAACGCTGTTTATCCCATGATGATATGCTCAACTGGCTCACCTTATTACGACAGGGGGGGAGGGGGGGTGACACAAGCATCTCCCATTGTTACCATGGCAACACCTGCTGCTCGCGCTTCGCATATGATCCCCTCAGTTGGCATCGCAACCTCCGGAGGATCCCGAGCGGGGTGTTCGAGCAGTTGAAACAGTGAAGCTGCAAGAGATGTTCTCGAAGTGTAGGCAGCGAAGCTTTAATTGATGTGCTTCGAGATGATGTCGAGGTGTAGGATATGAAGCTCAGACTTACGTGCTTCGAGATGGTATAGATCTATAAGCAGTGAAGCTCGAACTGATGTGCTTCGAGATGGTATAGATCTATAAGCAGTGAAGCTCGAACTGATGTGCTTCGAGATGGTGTCGAAATGTAAACAGTTAAGCTCTGACCAGTGTGCTTCGAAATGGCGTCGACCTGTATGCAGTGAACCTCTAACTCTCGCACTCCGAGAGAAAGTTGAACAGAGTAAACAACGAAGCTTTAATTGACGCTTTCCGTGATCCTGTCGAGACATATGATCAATAAGAGTAAATGAACTAGTCCATGTTGTAGTGGGAGTAAGGTGAGCAAGTCAACGATATTGTATTTGTAATCTTATTTACTAAGAAACCTTAAGTCCCACTGATATTCCGATATGTTATAAAATGAACAGAAAACTTGCAGTGTAATTTCTACCACCAGTACGCTGCGAGAGAGAAACCCATCTTCCACAAAGGCTACATCATAGTCTCTAGATCCTAATTTCTCTGGAAATTAAGATGACTTTCGTAAGAAAAGAAGAGACATCGAAGGAAGACGAAAGACTGTATAACAAGGTTGCAGTACCATCTAAGTGGGAAGAATCCCTTTCCAACTGAGACGTATTATTTTTTGCTCTACTTTCTTCTTTCCTTCTTTAGGCCATTGTTTTCAGTCCAGGGGTGATTGATTGACTGGAAATCTGTTGAGCCTGGAGTCCAGACGCTTCTGCTTAATCAGGATAGTGGACAATCATCAGCTGAAGTATCTGCGTCCGTTCATTCAGGGGGTTTGCTCAAACAGCCAATGGAGGTTCATTCCTAAATTCAGCCTATTCAAGAGGCGGCACTTCTCGGCCAAATGATGACGGGGGAAGAATGACCCTTAGAGAACATGTGCCCTTGACCAGAGATATAACTGAAAGGCTCCCGGAGCCACGAACGCCACACATCCAGTTTGAAAGCCTCATCTCCCAATAGAGAGATGAGGCACAAGTGAAGCAGCTTAGCGTATTCTTCTCCTGAAGGAGAACTACAGATTAGAACATCTTAGAGGTCGGCTTTGAAAAGGAGAAGCTCCTCCTCTTGCTACCTCCAACTGCAGGTAGTTTCTCGTCAACCTGTGGCCCAATGGATCAAACATATCTTGAATGTAAGGATCACTCGATGAACTGGCGCTCGCACGATCTCAAGGACGAAGTGTCGACACGGCACACAAACAAATTATCTCCCGTCGATGACATTTCCCTCCTCAATGGTGGCGCATGCGGATCTCCTCCCTCACCTCAGTTTTGGAAGGAGAAGGAGTCCATGATTAAAAGAAAAAATAGAGCTAAGCCATTGCTCTAGGTTCTTAAAGCTCCATTTCTCTAAAAAATTCTCAAGCCCTCATTCGCTCGCCCTCCTAGTACTGTGTCTCGAACAATCCATGGGCCCTTGGGGAGGAAAGAGTCTTTTGCATTCACTCCTCGACCGTGTCACAAGGAGAGCAATCCAGCTACCTTTTCTCTCTCTCTCTGTCCGTAGCAATATCCGGGAGTAGGTTTCCCCGTCCCAGTGGAGATGAAGCGGGAAGTCTAGTCGGACTCTGACTGTTCGTTCCCTACGGTCTATCCTCCTCTTCATGTCGTTGATCCGGGTGTGCATGGATTCATCCATTTTCTATTGATGATACGTTTTCTGTTGTAGCACCTGATCTTCTGTAAACAAAAGGGCATCTGGTCTTGAATTCTTGTGCGAAATAGGCAAGCAGCGAAAACATCGTCTGAAAGGAGTTTCAACTATACAGAACACTTTCATTTTAAGACGTTTTCTCCACCTTAAATTTAAGCCTCAAATATCCTTCACTCGTTTTTTGATTCTGCTAATCTCTTTATGATCATCATTTGAAGTCCAATAGGCAAGCAGACCTTTTTTCTTTTTTTAGGTGAAGGGAAAACATCGCCTGAAAGGAGTTTCAACTACACGCAACACTTTCATTTTAAGACATATATTCCACCTTTAAATTTAAGCCCCAAATATCCTTCACTCGTTCTTTGATTCTGTTAATCTCTTTATGATCACCATTTGAAGTCCTGGAAGCTGGTGGAATTTTTTTCAAGTTACCTGTAGATTTGTTTCTTTACCCTGGAATTATAATAGAGTCCATCTGCTTATTGTTTTTATAAAACAACACCTTATAGAATTCTTTCTCACTTTGGAACCACAATATCAAAAGTATTTCATTTATGCATATTCAAATCCATAACATATTACTGTAAATCCCGTCTTGAAATAAGCTTAGGTCATAATGATTGTTAAAGTTGTAACGTTGTCAGTTCCAGAAAAACCCCACATCTGTTGAGAACCAGATATATAGGTATATAAATGCACGTATATATGACACTCTCAGAACTATAATGTCTCTACATTTTTCCCCATGTTTTCGGCGTTTATTGCCAGCAGGAAGTTTTGTTCGATAGCTGCGTAAAGTTTGTCAACGTTGATTTTCTAAACTCAGTTTGCTTAATCTCCGAATATTTTCGCAAGGATTTCAAATATTTCTTTTTCATACTTGATCGCAATTTTCAGTGTTAGCATGATAGCGCCAGGAATAGACGATGAAAGGCCGCATTCTCCACATTCACAATTTATCTGTCATGTGTTATGCACCAAAACCACAACTTCCCTATTCGCAACCAGGCCCCACAAACCTTTCCATGGTCTATCGGCTGTTTCACATATCCTGATGCAGTCCACTGGCAACACATCGACCCCTGTTTACTGCATCGTTCCAATTTACTTTATCCTGTGCACGCCTTTCACCCTCCTGCATGTTCAGGCCCCGAGCACTCAAAATCTTTTTCATTTCATCCTTACATCTCCAATTTGGTCTTCACCGTTCACCTTGTTTTCTTCTACTTCTGACGCACACATCCCCTTCGTCAATTTCTCTTCACTCATTCTCTCAACCACACTCTTATCATTACCACCGCTCTCTCTCTCTCTCTCTCTCTCTCTCTCTCTCTCTCTCTCTCTCTCTCTCTCTCTCTCTCTCTCTCTCTCTCTCTCTCTCTCTCTCTCTCTCTTCTTATCATATCATATTATATCAGATTATATCATATTGTATCTTATTAACTCCTACCTTCACAGACGCTTAGAATCCCATTCCCTTCTTTTCGACCACCATTATGGGTTTCACAGCGATAGGTCGATTGGAGATGTTCAATCCTAAGTGACTCACCTCTGGTCCTCCATCGCTATAGCATTTGGTAGGGTGTGCCATAAGTCTTTTCTCTCTCTTTTTCTCCCTTTCTTTCTTTGGTTTTTCTGCTTCTCTCTGTTCATTAAAGTTTAGTTTTTCCTCTTTGGCCCTCTCGCTGCAGTGGTCTTTGAAGGAGGAACTATCCTCCTCTTTTCCTACCCCATCATCTGCAGTTTTCCGCAGGGTTCTGTCCTGTCGCCTACTCTCTTCTCCCAGTAAATGATCTTCAAATCCTACCCCTAACACCATAGACTCTTATACTGATGATTCCACTTTACATCTTTCAGCTCACTTTCCATTCTCTTCCTTCTACTAATACGCATTCTCTTTCTCGTACTGAACACATTAACTTTCTTAATTCGTACCTGCGCAACACCTCGGAATGAGGAAACAGTCCCCTCGTCAATTTAACTGCTAAACCAGCAATTTCGCAGAAATCTTCATTAAATGTCACCAACGATCTTACTCCATACTAATCAACAATGTTCTAAATTGAAAAAAAAAAAAAGCGGTACATATCCGCTAACATTTACATTATCCTGTCTCAAACGCTGGCATGGCAGGCTTTTAAAATAATGACTGTGATCACAAGCATCAAGTAGAATGAGGCGTAAATGTCAGTATTTATCCTACAGGCAACATAATAAAAAAAAAAAAAAGCGATTTCATCAGGCCTAATAGCTAACACGGGTCACTGGCCACCAAAGCCAACCCACCAAACTGGACTTGGTCGACTGGAACGCATTAGGCATATCTCTCTCCCTCTACGCTATTTTGTAAATATATACATTTGGCCTATACGTCCATTTTGTTATTGAGCATAGACTTATGATACTGCTACTCTAGCGATCGTCTGGACTCTTTGTGGCTTGTAGAGAAAGATCTGAGTGTGTTTTCCATAGTAAGTATCGTATCATAAACTTAGTTTGTCAAGGATCTAGTATTTTGAAGAGCAGAATCATGAGTGGTTTGTGTATCCATCTACCACACAAATGGTACTGGGTTCGAATCTTTGCTGTTGGAGGGCATTATTGTCTTCTGAAAAAGCGCTCTGTCATTTTCAATCTCTTTGTGCTCATATAATTCCACGTGTGACAGTAAGTTCAGTAAAAATGGCTGGCTACTGGATAATGTGAGTCTGAAGGGATATAACCAGTCTGGTCGCCGTTGCTCATGGACTTGAGACGAAGGGTATTCGATTACTGGTACTCGAATAGTCATTTCCCTATCATGGGTAGCATAGCCGAGTGGTTGCTGTGCCCAGCTCCCACATAAAAGATACGGCGTTCGATTCCTTATTCTTGAAGTATTCTATCTCCCCTCTCCCCAGAGATGTAATGATAAATATTTACCTATGGCCGTCGAGGATTCGAAACCCAGTCCTACGATTCGAAACCCGCGCAGCAGGTCGGTACGCAAACCGTTAGACTACGGTGCTTCAAAATCTCTTCATTTTAGACGAGCCAATAGTCCATGAGATCCCCTGTGACATAACGTGAACTGAAAGGCACGAAAAGCAGGTATATTTTCATCAGTTGTCACACTTGACGTTAGTAAATCATATACCATTATACCATTATTGTCACCAATGTAGTCAGTCAAACACAGGTTTGACTATATTCCAGTTTTCGGCAGAGAAAGAAGCCGTCCAGCAGAGAATTCTCCTGCGTTCTTCCACTGCTTTCGGACGATGACGCTGTATGAAATACATTTCCCATTTAGATGCAAAGTTTGTGCAGTTTTTAGTCGAGGAAAATACCCCACGTTCCCTGGAGGCTTGAGGCGTCCGCGAACCTGGAAATGTTCAAGACATTTAATGCAGAACGAGATACAAGGCTTCTTTTGCAACCTCTGAGATTATCTTTATTTACTTTACAACTAGTCAGTAAATATATATATATATATATATATATATATATATATATATATATATATATATATATATATATATATATATATATTATCCCTATGGATAGGGGATTAAGAATACTTCCCACGTATTCCCTGCTTGTCGTAGAAGGCGACTAAAAGGGGAGGGAGCAGGGGGCTGGAAATCCTCCCCTCTCGTTTTTTTTTAATTTTCCAAAAGAAGGAACAGAGGGGGCCAGGTGAGGATATTCCAAAAAAGGCCCAGTCCTTTGTTCTTAACGCTACCTCGCTAACGCGGGAAATGGCGAATAGTTTAAAAGAAAAAAAAAAAGAAATATATATATATATATATATATATATATATATATATATATATATATATATATATATATATATATATATATATATATATATATATATATATTACGGTAAGCGTAATGTTACAACGACTATTTGCCTTGTCAGAGGATGTGGAGAAAATGAGTATTTTACCCTACCTTAACCTAACTGTCTTCACTGTTGTGTTAAGTTGAAAGGTGCATATCGCCAGAGACACTGTCTAGCCTGGTCCTATTCTTGTGACCAGCGTTCGTATCTGCTTCGCACAGGACGGCAAGGAATATGGGGTTAAATTGTTACAATTATGTCTTAGCGAATGAGAGAAAAATTACTTACAGTTCAGAAAACTCAACGATGTATGCTGACACGGGTGTTGCTTCTTCACACTCGTCCGTCACAGGCAAATAGACTGGTGATTTGTATAGTGGCGTTGTACTGATGTAGATGATGTTTCGTGAAGTGATGTTAAGAGCGTAGATACCCCGTTCTCTATTTGTCTCCATGGTTCGAGTTTCGTGACGAGTTTGTGACAGAATCCAGTCTATAGAGGTTACGTAGCAGAAATATAACGAAAGGAGAGAAGGTAGAATGTCTGAAAATTTCCTCTTTTTTTTTTTTTTTACCATTGGCTTCATGATAAAGCATTTGATTAACGTTCACAGAATCTCTGCTGACACGATTTCAGAACAGGAAGGAGAGTGGAAAGGAATATCTGAATTCCAGAAGGCAATTATATCAACATAAGTCACACATTTTGACACCCATAGAGCAATAGAAATAGTCTGATTACCCTAGAAGCTGCTGAAGGAGAGGCAGTGCCTATAATACAGAGAACAGAAACTATTCAAAATAGAGTTGGGAAGGGAAACTAGATTTGCAGTCTGGGAGTTGGTCAACAGTCTCAGAGGATGATGACTGATGCAGTGGAACAGAAACCTGGGAACAGTGGAGCAGATGTACACAGGAAATTGAATGAGGCTCAACATTCGCGGGGGGAAAATGTATGATCGGGTGGATGAAAATTGTTTAGAAATACAGAGGATACAGGACCATATGAGCACAAAGGGATATTGTACAGAGAGTCAGATGAAGGCGAATTAATTTTGAAGGATTTAACCATTTGTGATTAACATCAGAATTCTATAGGTCAGTCGACCAGGAGGTCCATACGTGTTTATCACTAATCGTTCGTCAGATGAAGGCGAATCAATTTTGAAGGACTTAACTATTTGTGATTAACATCAGAATTCTATAGATCAGTAGACCAGTTGGTTCATAAGTGTTCATCACTGCTCGTTCTTGGACTGGAGATGATCACAAATCAGATAAAGAAGAAAGAGCAAAGGAAAGAAAGAATACCCATAAAAACGATCCCTAGAGACTATAAACCAGTCGGACACAATCTTTATATTGTGAAGGACGGGTGCCTTTGAGTTATCCTGCCAGGAGGCACTTAGGTAGAATTAGAAACTTAGATAAAGGAGGAATTCAGAGAAGTATTCATCAAGCGTGATAGACTAAGGGAAGAGAGGGATAAAACATAGAAGATACACAAGAGGCAATAAAACGGGAGACGCGAATGAGACGAGAGGACAGAACACCCCAGCACCAAAGGCAGATCATGAGTGAGACCTGATTATAATGTCACAAGTAAACTATACAAATGCAGAAGGATTAGTAGAAAAGAAAAAGAAAAATGACAAGAAGCTGGTATCCAAGGATCGTATTAGGGAAAACGCACCTGATTTTACTGTTGTCGTGGAAACAAAGAGATAAGATCTGACCCATTCTGTCCAAAGGGCACATGACAGCAGCGAGGGAGAGATAAGCTCTCCTAACAAGAGGCAGACTTTAGCTTCACGACAACGTGGAAGACATTCCATTCGGGCGCTATATGAAGGGAGGAGAGTCTATAGGAATGATATGCATAGTCGCGTTGATACTGTATACCCTTACAAAGAATCTATGGTGATCCAAAACAAATATACAATGGAATGACAAGTTTGGTACGTAAAGCAGTAAAACATGTATATCGAAGGAGTCTATGAGAACCAAGTAACTCTGAGATCCAGTTGTGTGTAAAAATCCTTATGTGTGTCTATAAGGTAAGGTTGTGTAAGAGGCAATATTCTGTGGGGTCCGATGTTCAGTAATGACCAAGACTTTGTGAAGGTTCTTGGCCTTTGAAAGCCAAGGGTCTGTGAGAGCCAAGGGCATTTGATTGCCAAGGATCTTTGAGAGCCAAGGGCATGTGATAGCCAAGGGTCTGTAAGAGCCAAGGGCCTGTGAGAGCCAAGGGTCTGTGACAGCCAAAGGCCTGTGATGGCCAAGGGCCTGTGACAGCCAAGGACCTCTGAAAACCAAGGGTCTGTGAGAGCCAAGGGTCTGTGAGAGCCTAGGGTCTGTAATAGCCAAGGGTCCGTGAGAGCCAAGGGTCTCAGAGAGCCAAGGGCCTCTGAGAGACAAGGACCTGTGATAGCCAAGGGTCCGTGAGAGCCAAGGGTCTGTGAGAGCCAAGGGTCAACATACATAAGGACGCAACATCCACCAAGCTCCTCGTCTCATCTCCTCCTCAGATCACAACTCGGGTCACAAGAAACCCTGGGAGTTTCTCAGTCAATAAGTCTTAATAACGAGTCTCTAGTGGTCTTTACCACGCCTCTCAAGGCACGTTAATTGCCACCTGGCGGCCCCAGAGCGAAGCCAGACCCATCCAATCATCCGCTCTGATTCGTCTGAAAAGCCTCTTGATTAATCTAAAGGCGAGTACTAGCAATAATTTGAAATACGTTTAAGCATTTACGACTTGAATTCTAATGAAAGATAATATGGCAATGGACAGAATAATTAAGAGTATTTAATTGAGAATGGATGTAATCAGGAATTTTCGTTCAAATGGCATATAAATGACAATTAGTGAATGAAATGTGTGTGTGTGTGTGTGTGTGTGTGCATTAGAGAGAGAGAGAGAGAGAGAGAGAGAGAGAGAGAGAGAGAGAGAGAGAGAGAGAGAGAGAGAGAGAGAGAGAGAGAGACCCCGTTCTGAAACAGTCATGTTTCCATTTGACTTCTGTAGTTGGTTGGGTGAATGCGTTCGACATCTGTCTTTAAAAAAAAAGGGATGACGTGTGACACCTGTCATTATAGGATGCAGGTGTGTGACACCTGTTCTTATAAGATGTAGATGTGTGGCACCTGTCATTATAGGATTTAGATGGTGTAACACCTGTCTTATTATCCGACACCAGCTCCACTTGGATCTAGATTTTATGACAGATGTCGTCCGTGGATGTAGACGAATGAGCACCTGATTTTGTAGAATGTAGACGTGCGGCAAAGGTAATGAATGCCTTTCCTTAACAGGTGTTGAAGACTGTCACCTGTCCTTACTGTCATGAGACGTATTCTGATCCTGTTGGGTGTAGACGTGTGACATCTGTGTCTGCTGCGTGTAGACGTATGACACCTGTGTCTGCTGGGTATAGACATATGACACCTGTGTCTGGTAGGTGTTGAAGTATGACACCTGTGTCTGCTGAGTATAGACATATGACACCTGTGTCTGCTAGGTATAGAAGTATGACACCTGTGTCTGCTGGGTATAGGCATATGACACCTGTGTCTGCTAGGTATTGAAGTATGACACCTGTGTCTGCTGGGTATAGACATATGACACCTGTGTCTGGTAGGTATTGAAGTATGACACCTGTGTCTGCTGAGTATAGAAGTGTGACACCTGTGTCTGCTAGGTATAGAAGTATGACACATGTGTCTGCTGGGTATCGACATATGACACCTGTGTCAGGTACGTATTGAAGTATGACACCTGTGTCTGCTGGGTATAGACACATGACACTTTTGTCTGCTAGGTATTGAAGTATTACTCCTGTGTCTGCTAGGTGTTGAAATATTACAACTGTGTCTGCTGGGTATAGAAGTATGACACCTATATCTGCTAGGTACAGAAATACGACATCTTTGCATGCTGGATATAGATGTATGACACTTGTGTCTGCTAGGTATAGAAGTATGACACTTGTGTCTGCTAGGTATAGAAGTATGGCACTTGTGTCTGCTAGGTATAGAAGTATGACACTTGTGTCCGCTAGGTATAGAAGTATGACACTTGTGTCTGCTAGGTATAGAAGTATGACACCTGCTGTTGACTGTAGACCTGAAACAACAGTACATTACTTTTCTCTTCAAAGAAAAACTCCTCACAACTTCAACTAGCTTGAAATATTGTGTCATAGATCTTAATAACCCTAGGAGAAAAAAAGATAAAAAGTCCCCAATCATTTCTTTAGTCACTCTTTTTGGCGTCATAATTCACCTGATTTGAACCGTTTTCGTTCCAACCCTAGCGTGATACCATCACCTGCAGCGACAGGTTTACGAAAACGTTGATCTATTATCGGCTATGAGAACCTCCCTGTTTCCATACGGTCGACGTAAACCTCTCAACCCAAGAGGAGGTTACCAAGCCATACACGGGAGTGTGAACATAGGTTAACAGGCCATACACGTGTGTGTGAACATAGTTTACCAGGCCATACACGTGTGTGTGAACATAGTTTACCAGGCCATACAAGGATATGTGAATATACAGTATATGTTTAAATGAAGCGACAATGGTCATAGCAAATCAAAGAAAATGGATGAGACGGATTTAGGATAATCTCTCTTTGATGAGCACTGACGAAACCTCTTGCGTACGCTCGCCCGAGTGTCGCTACGCTGGCTAAGAGAGTCGCTGGGGCTTCGCTTGTATACTTAGAGAGTTGGCTCTTCCTTTTAGGGTTACGCATGCTAGCACGAACTCCAAGGGGGCCAAGCTTAGAGACACCCACTCTTGTGGCCGCTACAGTTCATGTTTTCTTCCAAATATTCTCCACGGGGTCAATACTACGTCACTTTAACAAGCCTAACCTGATTCATGTTATAGTTTCCTTCCAGACTATAACAGGTTTCAATATCATCCTTGTCACTCACCATCTCTCCTGACAATGCACTTGGAATGTTTCTTGACAACCCTCAGATGTGTGTGTGTGTGTGTGTGTGTGTGTGTATGTGTGTGTGTGTGTGTGTGTGTGTGTGTTTGGATGGGTTGTATTTGAGGACAGACAGCTTTAGGTAGGCGAAGAGCGAGTGGCTATATGTGCAGCGTCTTCATCGTTGAAGGGAGAGGTGAAATCCCTCTGTAGGATGTGAGGGTGAGGTTGAGTTCTAGGATGGTTGGTTGTGTGGGATGTGTTTGCTTGCATGGCTGCCAGGCGTGGGGGGTTTTTCTGAGCGGGGGTGTTTTTTGTTTGCCTGCATAGTGAGTGGCTGCTCGGAGGCGTGGTTGGTGTAGTGTGTTTTCCCCGCACAACGAGTAAGAATGATATTTTTGTGGTTAATGTTGGGGGTTCGTGTCTGTGAAAAGCCCATGTTGACTTAGTGGCTCTCGCAGATGGCTGGCGTAGCCATGGGGGGAGTGATGCGGGATGGGTTTCTTCATGGGTCATGGGTGTGCCAGTGTTCTCTGTGATTGTGATGGGGGACGTGTGTTGTGTATGGGTGAATGGATGGTGGTTGAGTGTGTTGTTTGATGGTCGGTTCCGGCGCAGACGTGCGATGATCTCTTTAGCCATGTTCTACACCATCTTAGATGAATTTTCATTCTTGTAGCATAATAGCTGGTGTTGGTGCTGAATCTAGGTAGAAATGTGTGTGTGTGTGTGTGTGTGTGTGTGTGTGGTATGAGGGTGGATAACTTCTCTGTGATCCACTGGGTGTTGTTTATGTGTGTCTTCCATCCTGGTCGTATGGTTCTTAAATGGTTTTTACTTACGTATGAGGTTGAGGCCGATGTGTTTGCATGAGTCAGGGGGGGTTGCATGCAGCGTGGTGTCCGGTGAGCCATCAGTTAAAAGAGTCATGATAAACACTGACCCAATTAAATAACTTACAACACAGGACCACATGGCCTTTACAAATCCCATGTTTGTCTTGCAGTTCAAATATTTTTGCCTCCGAATATTTTTTCAACCTCGTTTTTTGACGCAGTGCGGCAGGACTCATGATTGCAGTCGAACGTTTCTCCACCTAGGAGAAAAAAAAATGTACTTATTACAATTTTAACCAATCCTTCAAAGGCCAACATTAGTTCATGAATGTCCCAATGTTTTGAAGTGAGCAGAGCATCTTGCCACGAGAGAAAAGGGGTACAAATGTATATGCATATCTAAGCACAGCCACTATTTGGTTCGTGCATAAGC
The DNA here is from genome assembly GCF_036320965.1 of Panulirus ornatus. NCBI lineage: Eukaryota > Metazoa > Arthropoda > Malacostraca > Decapoda > Palinuridae > Panulirus > Panulirus ornatus. The sequence goes on from NC_092227.1 coordinate 83,404,794, forward strand.
ACGCACGTAGCGAATGACAATAGATTATATAGTGTTCGAAATAAGGATTCATGTATGCCCCGGCTCTCCATACAGCACAGATGGAAGGTATAGAGACCAGATTGGAGATTTAGTATTACTTTAGTATTCCAAAACAATATGTGTTCCAAGACCAAGGTAGAAGACTCGATGATCTGTGTTGTTAAGATGGAAAGGACCAGGAGTGCTTCCATGATCTGCTGGTCGGAGAGAAAATGCATGATAAGGCATTTCATGATTGATATATATACAACGAGGAGGTGTATCTTGCTTATACTGAAGTTGAAAGACTGTATTTATGGGGGAAGACGTAGATTATGTTATCATAATCACCTACAGATAAGCACGAGGAAGAACTCAAGACCTTTTTGGAATAATCTGGTTACATTGTGAGAAGCGAAAAAGTGTAGATAGAGCGACTATCTTATGTAATGTTAAAACATAGCAGTATCCTACGTAGGGTGTTTCCATGATATTGAATTCTCTTATATATGGACCTACGTGGTGTAGAGGTTAACGTTCCTGACCGTGGCGCATTCACTGGCCGCATAGTGTCGAGGGCTTAGGTTCGAATCCCGGTTGCGGCAGTCGGTCCACAGTCAACCCAGCTGTTCATCCACCCATAGGGACTGGTCGATAAAATGGGTACCAGGCTCTAGCTAATATATATATATATATATATATATATATATATATATATATATATATATATATATATATATATATATATATATATATTTAGGTAACATATGCGTTATTTCTGGTCACAAAACTGGACCTGGTGTTGTTCAAACACCGATAATTGAGTCATATTTCCGGGGCTCATATTCGCCTTTTCACACACCCGGCTTTGCAATCACTCTCACAAGGTGTTAGTACCGATTGACTTGTGCATTTTCGCATCTTAGTGAAGATGAAAATGATAAGAGTAAAGATGACTGGTTCTACAAAATCAGTCCAGCACTAAAAGTGGTTAGCTGATGTATCTCGGGTGATAATAACAACTGGTACCTCTTGATCAATCACTGGTACTGATGTTTAAGGATTAATTATTGGTGCTGGTGTATGTGGATTAATCACTGTGCTGGTGTTTATGGATTAACACTGATGCTGGTGTCTGCTGATTAATCATTAGTGCAGGTGTCTTGATTAATCACTTGTGCAGGTGTCTATGCATTAATCATTGGTGCTGGTATCTATGGATTAATCACTGATGCTAGTGTCTCTACTCACAAGCCTCTTTTCCAAGTTCACACTCACTTTCAGAACCTTCTTCCCTTTCATATAATCATTCCCTCCCTTCTAGAAGACTCTACAAGCCCTCACCTTCGCGCCCCACCAAGTAATGATCAAACATCACACTAAAGTTCAGGTCCAGGTTGTGCTTCAAGCAATATATAATCCTCTTGCAAAGCCCGAAAGAGTGGAGAGTGGTTAATTGGTTATGCGGTCGTTACGAGCCCCCTGAATTGCCAGGGGGTCATTAAGGATCGTTAACGTTCAGCTATAGCATTCACCAGCCAAAATATTCACAGTTACTCCTTTTAGGATTATTTCGAAACCACACATATTAATCACTATATACCTGGCCCATGTTGCTCATTCTTGTTTTCTGGTCAAAACTGTAATTTCCTTTTTTTCTTCTAAAACACTACAGTTTTCAGGCATTCATGTGATTCCAAGGTGATTCTAATATCACATTTATAAACTTTAGATTAGATGCAAGTAAGGAAAATGAAATAAGATACAGAAAGAAAATATTTTTTTTTCAGTGGGTGACTTGTTATTTTTAGGTGCCACTGAGGTCTTACCTACGTAGCAAAATGGTATTATGCAATAGTATTTACGAGACATCTTGCTCAGCCATCCCTCTCTTTTTCGTCACCTTCAACATATACTTCAAACACCACACACCATCTGGATGACACTCATGTACAAGTGATAAATACCATCAATGTCACGTATAATTTACATTCCATTGTATTTTCACTCCCCAGTACTATACACATTATAAACACTCCCCAGAGGAGATATAATATATATGATATACACTACCCACTCCCCAGGACTATGCGTATTATAAGCACTCCCCAGTGTATATAATATATATGATATATACTACCCCAGTCTATAGTATAGGTCTAATATGCTGCATTCAACCATTAAGAAAAATATGTATGATACCCTCTCTCATCCTTATGCTTATGGAGAGTTTGTTAATGTTTGAATGACGTTGTTGTACGACGCTGTGGTAGAAATCAATTCAGAATCACCTACATCGGCATGACTGTAACTTCGCTGTGTAACTAGTTAACAAGGCGACCGTAGTTAGCAAGAGGTTACCAATTATCCAAAGTATCATTTGCGTTGTTTCATATGCCATGATTGTGTTTCAGGGAATTTATTTATGTTTTTGTGATTATTCTAAACAACGTCAACAATAAATATAGTAAGGATAATTTCCTTTTTTTCAAATATGATAATCTTCGTGCTTATTTAATACTGTTTAATAGTCTGATTTCTGATTTGGTACACCTAAAACAAGGTGTTTGGCAAGGTGTGTGTGTGTGTGTGTGTGTGTGTGTGGTGGGGTTGGCAAGCCTGGCTGAAACGTGTTGTGTGTGAGGCGTCGTCGCTCGCGCTGGGCATTGCGACAGAAGGAGGGTAGGATAGGCTTGCATTGCCACCTCTCACACCGCCTTCCCTCGCTCCTATACAAAGAATTAGTAGCATTTTCTGTGAAGTGGTTGGTGCTAGCGTTTCGCTAAAGTGTTTTTGACATTTTGTAGAGCTGAAAATGAGGCCAAGTGAAGATTCCACTACGAACACTAAGCATTCAGACATACCAGCATTATTCGTTCAGAGATTTTTCTTAATTTTAGTTTTCTAAGCCAGTGAACCTATCTTAAAAGGTTATTATAAAGATAAAAGGGAAAGAAAGACTATCTGTCGTGCATCTAGACCATCACACAACCACCATAATGTTTTGTTTTGATTGATAACAACAGAATGGTGGTCCAACAGAGAGGTAAGTGCAATTCTCCTAGTGTTGTTTACACGACAGATGAGACCTATTGAGCTAATTTATTAGCTAAATGTGACAGTATTTAATGCTGGTTGAATATATTATTTAACAGGCGTTTCTTATAGCATAAATAGATATATTTATTTTGTCGTTACTGACTTTGTGAAAGGCGGGCGACCGTAATGATGAACAGCTTTGGTCAGTCCTTTGAAAATTACTGGGTCATTGTTATCTTTAGATATTTTCATGTATTCAACAGCATTGAAACATGTTAGTAGAGAGAGAGAGAGAGAGTGCATAGTATTTTTCTGATGGTAACTGAGGGGATGTAAATAATAATTCAAGAGAAGTGCGTGTTGCACGTATAATCATAGCTGGGGGAGAGTGCAGATTTTACCTAGGATAATAATGACTGGGGAGTGGATATCCTTAGGGGGACTTTGTGATAAGTACTACAATGGCCGTGAACCACTACAGTGTATGGGAGGTAGAATAAAATGGGAGTTGATATAACATAGGACGAAATAGATGGTTTATCTGAACATACAAAAGTAATGATATAAAGAATTCATGTACAGATGAAATAGTTTGAATTAATGTAAGAGTTATAGAGTAATTCGTTTAGTAAGATGTGATCGAAAGAATCATTAGAGAATTTACTACTTCGAGACGGGAATTGGAGCAATGGCCTCTCGTAAACTTGGTACTTAGAACCATATGTTTACGAGAGAAGATACTGCAAGTCCAGCCAACGTATCAGGTGAAAGCTTCTAATGAAGTGGGTAGGAATGAATTATGAAATGTGTCTGGTGTGGAGGGCTGGTGATAGAACAAAAGATAGGGGAAAAAACTTTAAAGAGAGTAGAGTTTACCAAGAAGAGGGTACGAAAGAAATAGAATAACTTGGAGTTAAGGCTAGGATTACGGAGTTTCATGCGGTGCTTCCCTGTGTGTTTCTTCTTGTCCATATTTTCTGTTAACCTGTATCGTAGTCCTTGCTGGAGGTATTGGCAGTGTTTTGAAAGGTAAGAAAACTCTCAGCGGAAGAATAATAAAAAAAAATGTCTTTTGGGTTAATAAGTCATTTTGCTTGTCTTTTGAAATGTACAGTTCACTTCCCCACCTTAAAACTACTATCTTAAATTCCTAACCAACAGAGTGAGTGTAGGCGGTGGAAGTGATTTTTTTTAGATTTAATGTGAAATGAGGAGAGCAGACAAAACGAGAAATGACTCGCTAAATACAAATAGAGGAAGGAGTGATTGTATGGTTGATAATGATTACAAACTAGTGATAAAGGGTAAGAACTAGTGGTATGGTGATTAGAATGTATATGCGAAGAAGAATTTGCAGAATTATGATCAAGAAGGCTGATTAAAGAGAGAGTATCGGATGTCCGATTGTAAGGAGGGAGGAAGAGACGCTGTAGATTTGTATGGAAGGGAAGTGCGTTGGCTTGACCAGGACTAGTGTGTGTGATGTACAGTTGTCGGGAAAATATACAGGGCGGGCGCTGTTAAATGGATGGGCAAAAAGGCAGAGACATCTTTGAGAATCGACACATCTTGACATGATTGACTGAAAAAGAAATATAGGAACAAAGTTGGGTATTATGACCGTTTCTGATCTCCAGCGAAGTACGTTACGTTGGGTTTAAGTTTGTTAAGATTTTACGTTAGATTTACGTTCGGTTGAATTTGTTAGTTTTTGCGTAAGGTTAAGTTTGTTAGTTTTTACGTTAGGTTACGTTTGTTAGGTTTTACGTTAGGTTGAGTTTGCATGCATTCATCCATGACCAGCCTCCCATGTCTGCTGCATTCATCTATGTCTACTGCATTCATCCATGACCAACCTCCCATGTCTGCTGCATTCATCCATGACCAACCTCCCATGTCTGCTGCATTCATCCATGACCAACCTCCCATGTCTGCTGCATTCATCCTTGATTAGCCCTTCCGACGGAGAGGAATTAGGGGGGGAAGAAGTCACATTTGCTCCTTCACAACGACAAGAAATATAGATACCCCTGCATTCCCTTCCCGGCCCTGCCAGAGAGAGAGAGAGAGAGAGAGAGAGAGAGAGAGAGAGAGAGAGAGGAAAAGATCGACATCTCGTGTGGCTTTCCTCTTCAGATCTGAGATAAAGCTCAGACCGCCAGGGATAAGCCCATTGACCAATCAACTATCCATGCGAAAGTGAGGTACGTTATTTTTTTTTTTAAACCATGGTCGTTAAGACCTTTTTTTTTTTTTTTTTTTTTTTGTGTGTGTGTGTGTGTGTGTGTGTCTAGTTAGTGCAGCCGTGCCGTGTGGCTGGTTGCTGCTACCAGGAAGGGGAAGTGATTTACCCTCCCACCACTGGCTTTTCACTGACATGTGTATATATATGTCTTTTCATGCATGTTTGCTAAGGGTTTTCCAGTGGGGGGGTGTATATTTTTTTCATCTTTTATGTTAGCTGACGCAGTACGAGCAACTGAGTGACTTGATCATCGCCATGTTATTTATGATACACACAACGATTATGTATAATATATATGAATTATATATATATATATATATATATATATATATATATATATATATATATATATATATATATATATATATATATATATATATATATATATATGGCGATGGGAGCTATGAAGAATGTGTGGAAGTGTGGAAGAAGAGAACGTTATCTTAGCGAGCAAAAATGGGTATGTTTGAAGGAATAGTGGTTCCAAAAATGTTATATGGTTGCGAAGCGTGGGATATAGATAGGGTTGCACGGAAGCGGGTGGATGTGTTGGAAATGAAATGTTTGAGGACAATATGTGGTGTGAGGTGGTTTGATCGAGTAAGTAAGAAAGGTAAGAGAGATGTGTGTTGATAAAGAGGGTGTGGTTGAGAGAGCAGATGAGGGTGTGTTGAAATGGTATGGACATATGGAGAGAATGAATGAGAAAAGGTTGAAAAAGAGGATACATGTGTCAGAGGTGAAGGGAACAAGGAGAAGCGGGAGACCCAGTTGGAGGTGGAAAGACGGAGCGAAAAAGATTTTGAGCGATCGGGGCCTGAATATACAGGAGGATTAGAGGCGTGCAAGGAATAGAGTGAACTGGAACGAGGTGGTATACCAGGGTCGACGTGCTGTCAATGGACTGAACCAGGGCATGTGAAACGTCTGGGGTAAACCATGGAAAGGTCTGTCGGGCCTGGATGTGGATAGGGAACTGTGGTTTTGGTGCATTACACATGACGGCTAGATTCTTAAGTGTGAACGAATGTCGCCTTTTTTTGTCTGTTTTCCTTGCGCTGCCTACCTGACGCAGGGGGTGGCGATGCCGTTTCCTGCGGGGCGGGGTGGCGCTGGGAATGGATGAAGGCAAGTATGAATATGGGCATGTGTATATATGTATATGGCAGTGTATGTGTATGTATCTCTATGTGTATGTGCATATGCTGTTATATATACTTATGTATATGTACGCGTATGAGCGTGTATGTCTATAAGTGTGTATATTAGTGGATGGGTCTTTCTACGTCTGTTTCCTGGCACTACCTCGCCGACGGCGATCAAGTATAATAAATGAATGAATAATTAATGTATCATTATTGAGATGACCTTGACGGGGAATGCATCTTACGCGTGCCGTGGGGAGAAGAGAAAAGAAAAAAAAAAAGAACACCATTGAGCTTGAGAATGCCACATGCGAGGCAAAACGAATGAATTGCTGCTGGTTTTCAAGTGCGATTATCATTCTTTTTTCTCCTCTCTTTCCTGAGGGAAAGGGAATTAAGAAGGTCCAACGTTCAGCCTCGCGGTTTTTATACCATCCAAGCCAGGTGCGCATTGCCTCGAGAATTCCAGTGATTATGATCTTAAATCACTCGAGATTTTCTTTTGAGTCGGTTGATACAGCCTCTCCAGGAATGGTCGGGGGGTAAAATAGAGTTATACATCACCGCTGGGGTGCAGTTACGTGTTTCTTTTCTCTATGGTAAAGATGGTTCAGCTAGAGAATCAGAGGTTTATTGGTTACGCGGGTTCGATTCCTACCTGACCACTGCTATACAGTGTCTTGCTGGTCCACTACAGTGTGTGGCGTCTTGCTGGTCCACTACAGTGTGTGGTGTCTTGCTGGCCCACTACAGTGTGTGGCGTCTTGCTGGCCCACAACAGTGTGTGGTGTCTTGCTGGCCCACTGCAGTGTCGGGTGTCTTGCTGGCCCACTACAGTGTGTGGTGTCTTGCTGGTCCACAACAGTGTGTGGTGTCTTGCTGGTCCACTATAGTGTGTGGTGTCTTGCTGGCCCACAACAGTGTGTGGTGTCTTGCTGGTCCACTATAGTGTGTGGTGTCTTGCTGGCCCACAACAGTGTGTGGTGTCTTGATGGCCCACTACAGTGTGTGGTGTCTTGCTGGCCCACTACAGTGTGTGGTGTCTTGCTGACCTACTACAGTGTGTGGCGTCTTGCTGGCCCACAAAAGTGTGCGGTGTCTTGCTGGCCCACTACAGTGTGTGGTGTCTTGCTGGCCCACTACAGTGTGTGGTGTCTTGCTGGCCTACTACATTGTGTGGTGTCTTGCTGGCCCACAACAGTGTGTGGTGTCTTGCTGGCCCACTACAGTGTGTGGCGTCTTGCTGTCCGACAAGAGTGTGTGGTGTCTTGCTGGTCCTCTACAGTGTGTGGTGTCTTGCTGGCCCACAACAGTGTGTGGTGTCTTTCTGGCCCACTACAGTGTGTGGTGTCTTGCTGGCCCACTGCAGTGTGTGGTGTCTTGCTGACCTACTACAGTGTGTGGCGTCTTGCTGGCCCACAAAAGTGTGTGGTGTCTTGCTGGCCCACTACAGTGTGTGGTGTCTTGCTGGCCCACTACAGTGTGTGGGTGTCTTGCTGGCCTACTACATTGTGTTGGTGTCTTGCTGGCCCACAACAGTGTTTTGTGGTATGTCTTGCTGGCCCCACTACAGTGTGTGGTCGTCTTGCTGGCCGACAAAGAGTGTGTGGGTGTCTTGCTGGTCCCTCTACAGTGTTGTGGTTGTCTTGCTGGCCCACAACAGTGTGTGGTGTCTTCTGGCCCACTACAGTGTGTGGGTGTCTTGCTGGCCCACTACCAGGGTGTGTTGGTGTCTTGCTGACCTACTACAGTGTGTGGCGTCTCCTTGCTGGCCCACAAAAGTGTGTGGTGTCTTGCTGGCTCACTTGTGACTGGTGTTGTGGAGCACAAGTAAAGGTTGTCTCATTTGTCTAGCGTAATAAGGTGGTCAGAAGCAAGATAAAGCATAGCTATCAGTGACCACCGTTCGTAAGGGGCAAGAACACCGTCCGTAGAGAGCAAGAAGCGCCGTTCGTAGAGGGCAAGAAACGCCGTTCGTAGAGGGCAAGAACCACCGTTCGTAGAGGGCAAGAAGCGCCGTTCGTAGAGAGCAGGAACCACCTTTCGTAGAGGGCAAGAACCACCTTTCGTAGAGGGCAAGAACCACCTTTCGTAGAGGGCAAGAAGCGCCGTCTGTAGAGGGCAAGAAGCGCCGTTCGTAGAGGGCAAGAACCACCATCCGTAGAGGGCAAGAAGCGCCGTCTGTAGAGGGCAAGAAGCGCCGTTCGTAGAGGGCAAGAAGCGCCGTTCGTAGAGGGCAAGAAGCGCCGTTCGTAGAGGGCAAGAACCACCGTCCGTAATGTACGATTATGAGCGCCACAACCCAGTGTTACAGGTTAGGGATCACGGGGTTGGTGCCCAAGTTTCTCTCTGGTGTTATAAGCTGAACCTGTACAGACTGGCTGGGACACGGTTCGAGAACCTCATAAAGCTCAGTGGTTCACGAACCCCAGGAACCGACCCGCGCACCCACACATGATACATGACAGCTAAAGACTGAGTGTGAACGAATGTGGCCTTTGTTGTCTTTTCCGAGCGCTACCTCGCGCACATGCCGTGGGGAGGGGGTTGTTATTTCATGTGTGGCGAGGTGGCGACGGGAATGAATAAGGGCAGACAGTATGAATTATGTACATGTGTATATATGTATATGTCTGTGTGTGTGTATATATATGTATACGTTGAGATGTATAGATATGTATATGTGCTGTGTGTGGACGTGTATGTATATACATGTGTATGTGGGTGGGTTGGGCCATTCTTTCGTCTGTTTCCTTGCGCTACCTCGCTAACGCGGGAGACAGTGACAAAGGGTAATGAATATATATAAATGATTATATATATATATATATATATATATATATATATATATATATATATATATATATATATATATATATATATATGTATATCCCTGGGATAGGGGAGAAAGAATACTTCCCACGTATTCCCTGCGTGTCGTAGAAGGCGACTAAAAGGGAAGGGAGCGGGGGGGCTGGAAATCCTCCCCTCTCGTTTTTTTTTTTTTTTTTTTTTGCAAATTTCCAAAAGAAGTAACAGAGAAGGGGACCAGGTGGGGATGTTCCCTCAAAGGTCCGGTCCTCTGTTCTTAACGCTACCTCGCTAATGCGGGAAGTTGCGAATAGTATGAAATAAAATATATATATATATATATATATATATATATATATATATATATATATATATATATATATATATATATATATATATATATATATATATATATATATCTGACCATCAGAAAATATACCATCGGGCAACCAGTGAAATATTCGATTTCCAGTCAAATCTTTTTAACGGCATAACGACATTAGTACAATAAATTGTCTTTTCAAATGAGTTTCAGTTTGTCCAGTATTCTGTTGTCGTATCGGACGAGGGGTAACAAAGTTATAAACAAAATATGATTGCCTTGGAAAAAAAAAGAGAGGAAATAACAGTCGAGATAGACGAGAATACTGTACTGTTTTATATGGTAATTCGTCCATAACTACGTTATCTTATACAATACCTATATATATATATATATATATATATATATATATATATATATCTTTTACTAAATGAATGTGTATGAATGAGAAAGACAAAACACTAACATACAACAATGTCTATACCCTGATGTTTCAATGTTTATATATAAATGATGCTTCGGTGCGTGTATATATAAACTATTGTGAGTGATGACCAAGTTCTGCTTATTTCCTCCTCTTCACATAGCCAAACCTCCAAGACGTTGGTGAGGTTCTTCGTCTTTAGACAATGCTTTCCACTGTTGAGCATCAGTTGCCTAACTTGGGAAAGAAACACCTTGTTGGAGAATAGGATTCTCAACTTTACATGCAGATATTTCTCTTGTGACTTTATTGACTAAGCTCATTATGAGACAGAAGGTAAAGCTGGCATTTTTCTACCTGTGTATCGGGAAATATATATATATATATATATATATATATATATATATATATATATATATATATATAAGTTAAACGGTATCTGCGCATAAGCAAAGGTTATTGATTACCACGGCGCATATGACAGGGTGTTTTCGTTGCTTGACTGACGTGTTTGTGTTGCATGGCTTTCCTAGCTGTGTTGCTTTTTTTGACTTGCATATCTGTAGTGTTGCTTGGCTTGAGTCTCTCTGTATTGGTAGTACCCAGACCCTAATGGCAGACCCCTTAGCCTAGTCTGGAAGGACCATTAAGGTAATGACTTGGTCTTGGGATGATGCTGATGATGATGATGATGGTAATCGCTCGCACGTCGTACATTAGAGACTTACTTACTCTCCTCCCTGTGTCAGTGGAGGGCCGCTTGTTGACGGTAACTTGCACCCGACTCCTTCCTCACCACAAGATTATGAAGCTTCTATATTAGCTATGATAGAGCGGGTCCAGCTGACGCCACGGTAACCTATGACCCTCCTCCAACAGCTGGCTAAGCTGTCTTCCTCCCTCCGTGCCTCTCTCTATCTCTCTCTCTCTCTCTCTCTCTCTCTCTCTCTCTCTCTCTCTCTCTCTCTCTCTCTCTCTCTCTCTCTCCTAACTCATGGCACCTCACAGCTGTTCCCATCTGTTCCTGCTGTTGTCTCTAGTGAACTATGACGCCCCCCACACGTCATTTCCTTATGACCCTTGATTGCGTGGCGTCGCCCACCCAGCTGACTGGATAGCCAATCATGTACCTTAGTGATATACGAGCCAACAGCTGCTTCATGCAAGCCCTGATTTCACAGCCGTCTCTAGTATACTCCTTGCTCTACAGATGCCCCAGTCTGACTCCGACAGCTGTCTGTGGTAACTCAGGTTTCACATCTGTCTCAAGTAACTCATAGTTTCACAGCTGTATGAGTCTCACTCCTAGAGCTGTAGAGATAACTCATGCCTGATTAATCATTGTTACTCATTATCTAATGGGTATTTACAGTCATGAACAGATCAATAGATGGAGTGAAATTAAGGGAGATGGATATTTCTGCTAGTTATATCATTCGACAAATTCATTTGAACGTACACAAATACCAAGTTTTAATCTTTTACTAAATGAATGTGTATGAATGAGAAAGACAAAACACTAACATACAACAATGTCTATACCCTGATGTTTCAATGTTTATATATAAATGATGCTTCGGTGTGTATATATAAACTATTGTGAGTGATGACCAAGTTCTGCTTATTTCCTCCTCTTCACATAGCCAAACCTCCAAGACGTTGGTGAGATTCTTCGTCTTTAGACAATGCTTTCCACTGTTGAGCATCAGTTGCCTAACTTGGGAAAGAAAGCCCTTGTTGGAGAATAGGATTCTCAACTTTACATGCAGATATTTCTCTTGTGACTTTATTGACTCATATCGTGACGAGACATAAGGTATAAGCTGGCATTTTTCTGCCTGTGTATCGGGAAATACTTGATGGGTGAAGGAGGGAATATATCTATGTGCCCTTCCATGCTTGGGGGACAATGTCCATGACCCAGATTTCCAGCGGAACCAGATATTCCTATGGTTCCCTCTCGTTACCTTGGCCAAAACGAGACTTCGTCAGTAGAGCTCGAGAGTTATGCCTGCTTATCGTAAACGGATGTCATATCCGATAGAATTGCTTGAAGACTGAAATTCGAATGTTTCCTTTGGGAGTATCCATATGGGTAATACATACATACATACATACATGAATAAACATGTGAATAGATGAGTTGATTCATATCTAACTGTCTGTCTACATAACTATCTATCTATACATCTATCTATCTATCCATCTATATGTATGTATGTATGTATCTATCTATCTATACTCTTTCCCGTAACCCTTCTGTAGAACTCCATTAACTGTCAGCAAGCCAGCATACGTCACCCGGGTGGGACATGACACAAGAAGTGTGTCAATCTTGTGTACTTGTCTGTGTAGGGCGAATGAGGATCGTCAAGGTATAAGCGTTTGGTGACGTCAGTGTGGGAGCTGTATATCATCACGTGTGGCCTTGTGATACATTGAGTCGATGTTTGGAATGTTAGAGATGGAGGGCGTCACGAGCGCAGGCGATGTAGTATATATAACACGTGCATGTCTAGGGATCATAGTTTCATGTGGGTACATGTCAGGTGGGAGTGGAGGTTAGGTTGAGTGTGGTGTGGTTATAGCGTTTGAAAAGCCATTACATTGTGATTGTGTTTGATCAATATGGTGTTTCCAGTATGTTTTATCAATATTGTGTCTCTAGTATATTATGATAATATGGTGTATCCAGCATGTTTTATCAATATGGTATTTCCAGTCTGTTTTATCAATATGGTGTTTCCAGTATGTTTTATCGATTTGGTATATCCAGTATGTTTGATCAATATGGTGTTTCCAGTATGTTTTATCGATTTGGTATATCCAGTATGTTTGATCAATATGGTGTTTCCAGGGATGGAGGAATCTTTGGATATTGGCTGCTGAAGTATGAGAGAGGGATTATATTTTATTTCTTTTTATAGTCTTGCATTTGGGCTGATGAATGGTAGTGTTGTGGATCGATTGGAAGGAGACTATAGATGTTGCGTAGAATTGGGTCTCGAGTATCATAAGATCGGATTCTCTACTGAGAGTATCTTTTGTTTCATTTTGTTTCGTGGAGTGTTGTTGCTGGTCTACTAAGCTTCCTATGATTGTTCTTTCGTGTCGTCTGTCATTTTCCGACGTTCTCTTTTGATAGAGTGGACGACCAAGAAGATGAGACACAGTTGTGTGTGGAACGGACGATTTGTCCTTAGATGGATAAGTAGATAGACGGATAGATGGGTAGAGGATAGATAGATAGATAGATAGATAGATAGATAGATAGATACAGACGTTTATATCAGTGTCAACGTTCACAAACGTTTGTGTCAGAGTCATTACTAACAAACATTTGTACTAATCCCAACACTCACAAACGATTGCACCAATGTCAGCATTCACAAACGTTTATACCAATCCCAACACTCACAAACGTTTTTACCAGTCCCAACAATCACAAAAAATTGCGGCATTCCTAGCTTTCGCAAACGTTTACACTCGTTCCAGTATATACAAACGTTTGTACCTGTCTAAAAGCCCATAAATGCCATTAACAGCATTCTCAAACGTTTGCACCAAAACCAACACTTGTATAAACGTTTATACAAGTCAACACGCTCACTAAAGTTTGTGCTCGCTGGAGAACACAATAGCCTTTTGCACAATTCTCATACAAGGTTGAGAATAAATAGTCTCCACTCACCAGATTTTCCATATCATTTTCGGCTCGTGTTCACAGCCTACCTCGCTCTCACCTCTCGACGATTTTCATGGGAACTTGTCCAGGTCTTTTCCTGTCACCGTTCTTATCTCCTCTTATTGTGCCCTTCTTAACCCTCTTAATGTGCCCCTCTTAATGTGCCCATCTTAATGTGTCCCTCATAATATGTCCCTTTTAATGTGCCCCTCTTTATGTGCCCCTCTTAATGTGCCCATCTTAATGTGCCCCTCTTAATGTGCCCATCTTAATGTGCCCATCTTAATGTGCCCATCTTAATGTGCCCATCTTAATGTGCCCCTCTTTATGAGCCTTTCTTCATGTGCCCCTCTTAATGTGCCCCTCTTAATGTGTCCCTGTTAACGCCTTTTTCAAAAACCATCAACATCATCTCGGCTCTTCATTCTGTCCTCGTTAGCTGAAGCTTTCATTCCAGTGAATAGCCTGTATTTTTTCTTTATCTTCTTCTTCTTCTTCTTCTTCTTCTTCTTCTTCTTCTTCTTCTTCTTCCATTCTTTTTCTTTCTTCTTCTTCTTCTTCCATTCTTTTTCTTTCTTTCTTTTTCTTTCTTTCTTTCTTCCTTCTTTATCATTCTTTTTTCTTCTTCTTCTCTTTCTTCTCTCGTTTCATTTGAACTTATGTTCGTTCATCTTTAATCCTTTGTTGCAGATACGTCACTGTTATCGTATACCACATTTCCCTGTCCTTTGCTCTGCTATCAGTAACGTAAAACTTTGTCATAGCCCCTAAAGTCATCCAGCTTTTTATCTAGCTTGAGCTAGTATTTCTTCCTAATTTTCTACGTATCTATCTGTCCATCTAGTGATATAACTCTCTATATATCTATTTATATGAATATCTATCTAACTTCGTTTCCATTTTCTGTGAGGTGGATTAGGTACATCATAGCCTATCAAACGACACAGATACATCCTTAACTCGAGGCCAGTGGGCAGAGTTGAAACGAACTCAAACTCTCTTTCCTTTTGCGCATTTGAAGTTGATCCACTCATTCATAGATAGATAGATAGACAGATAGATACAAAGAATGAGAGAAAGAAAGAACGACGGTTAGGGATATAGTAGATATATAGATATAGATAGTCATGTATCTATTTATCTGTCTATTCGTCTTTCCTTGAGCCACGTTAGGTGTTGTGCAATATGCAGAATCTCATTAGCCTCATAAGGGCTATGCAGCCTTCATCTCTTTTTCCTTCTAGCATTTCACCCTCCGCTTCATCCATGGCCTGTCTAGGTAGGATTCCACAGCAATCCTTGAGAGCTATTTCTGCATTGATTTCAGTCTCATCTGATTACCAGATGCTGTGTGACGTTGTCAGTTTTTTGCACACCCGGTAAAGGAATGAGTTTCAGGGATGCTTTCCTTGTGGTATCACACCCCGGAAGACCTGCAGAGAACTGCACATTCGACTCATTAAATCATTTTCAGCCTTAATGAACCGAGATGTTCCCTTGAATGCATCCCCGTCGTCCGCAGATCTTCTTGCTGGTTGACTTGCCTTGCCATCATGAGGGAGTTAATTCCCTGTCTCTTCCACACATTCGTTTAGGCCACCACAACAGCAGACCTCGTTACGGACCATCAAGTCTCATGTTATCTGGCCCTTTCCATGTACTCACCCAACATCCCTCCAGCCTGGCTTGCTACACCTGCTGACGCCGATCTTTTCCACCGGACTTACTCCCTCACCCCACCCTCGCAGACTTCCACATCCTTACGAACAGATCTTCTCTCCTATCAGCAGCCTAGCTTAGCTTCCTCCCTCTCTCTTCTTACGACCATGATGGAGTTCTACTGATGGAGCTCGTAGCAGCATCCGTTGCGTGGTGGTTGAGTTACTCGGTGGAGTATGCCAGTCCACCAGTCGACATAGGATCCTATGAGTTTCTTGTGCCAAGCTCAACAGCTTCTCGGAGGGGCGACATAGAGCCCTAACAGACGCCCTTGTAGTCTGCTCCTTGGCGGGTTTTGAGAGTGGGTCTCACTGGCGTGGAGTGGTTCGTACAGGACTGTACGTCTTCGTTATGAATCATTAATTATGATATAGAGACAACACAAGTCCCCCTCTTCGTTATGAATCATTAATTGTGATATAGAGACAACAGAAGTCCCCCTCTTCGTTATGAATCATTATGATATAGGGACAACACAAGTCCCCCTCTTCGTTATGAATCATTAATTGTGATATAGAGACAACACAAGTCCCCCTCTTCGTTATGAATCATTATGATATAGGGACAACACAAGTCCCCCTCTTCGTTATGAATCATTAATTGTGATATAGAGACAACACAAGTCCCCCTCTTCGTTATGAATCATTATGATATAGGGACAACACAAGTCCCCCTCTTCGTTATGAATCATTAATTGTGATTTAGAGACAACACAAGTCCCCCTCTTCGTTATGAATCATTAATTGTGATATAGAGACAACACAAGTCCCCCTCTTCGTTATGAATCATTAATTGTGATATAGAGACAACACAAGTTCCCCTCTTCGTTATGAATCATTACCATATAGAGACAACACAAGTCCCCCTCTTCGTTATGAATCATTAATTTTGATATAGGGACAACACAAGTCCCCCAACCTTAAAAGAAAAAATCTTTTAGATGAAATATACGACATTTTTTTTTCTTATTTACGAGTTTTCAACTTGCAACCGTGGTAGCAGCTTCGGAAGTGGCTAACTCCAAGACTTGAATATGAAATACGTGCGTGGCAGTGTCGAGTGCTTTTCCCCTCATGGTGTGCATACTACTCGTGCTGACGACCCACTCCCCCAAGCCAGCCAGGCCCTTCCACTTTTGAAGTTTTGGACTTTCAGATCCCAGCGATCCCGTTTCCAGTACGGGGTCTTGCCTGCAGAGGCCATGTACCTACAGAATGTTGGTATATAATGGTACCTACGAACCTGCTGTGAGCAGGGCTACTCTTAGGGGACCTCTTTCCAACACAGAACAGCAGTCGTACTCTCCTGCGTGTAGCCATGTACTCCCTCAGTGTACAGCTACAAGCCCACTAGCATCAGCGGTGTCGACTTACACTGATTTCTGATCACCACACCATCCTCT
The DNA here is from genome assembly GCF_036320965.1 of Panulirus ornatus. Lineage (NCBI taxonomy): Eukaryota > Metazoa > Arthropoda > Malacostraca > Decapoda > Palinuridae > Panulirus > Panulirus ornatus. Next base: position 83,421,586 of record NC_092227.1, read on the forward strand.
CACCAGTCCAGTCCCTCTTCCCTCATCTGCGGTGACGTGTATAGTGACATCATACCGATCGTGGAAGAGCGTACCACTACGTCCTCCTCGACCCAGCTACAGTAGGCGGAATTTCGCTTCTTTTTTTTTCTCCCCCGGGGCCTACGTATATATAATCCCGGAGCGAGTGCCACCGCCCACCGCTCAGCGCTCGCTCCTCCTTTGCCGCATACGAATCACCCTCGCGTTCACTGCTCGAGCAGGACACAGGAGGAATAAGGAAAGTTCTATTCATGGCCTAAGAACACACACCACAAAAACTCCGGAGTCGATTTCTTTGATGCTTTCAAGACTTCACGTTAATGCCTGAATCTGTCCACGGCGCTGTCAAATATCTGGTCATTAATGTACGTTGTTGTATCATGTTTTATTTCCTCAAGACTTTTCTGATTGTTCTCTCGTAGACTCCGCTCCCTGAACAGAGGGTCAGATGTAATGACAATTTGTGGACGGTGATGCACATCACTTCAAGAGCATTTGGGGCTACTTCTTGCCTCACAGGAACTTTATAGATCTTCAGTTTTCATGATCTTTGACCCATCTTATTCACGATTTTGTCGCCCTGACGTAGAGATGACCACCGTAACTGTATCTTGATTGATGTGTTGCGCGGTCTCCAGGTTGTGATGGCATATTCATTCCATTTTCTTATATATATATATCCTTTATGTGCATTGATTTTTTTTTTGTGAATATCGGTGTTACATGGGCAAACTTCCATTCATCTAGATTTTTTTCTTTTCCGTAGTAAGTGACTTATTGAAAAGGACATTCAAGGGCTTATAACTCATCTTTCGTCTCTCTCATTGTCTTCAGATAAGGTTTATCAGGGTGTACCGTTTTATTTATTTTCATTCCGTTTATGGTTGATAGTACGTCTTAAGCTTGTAAGTCAATTTATTAAAGAATGTTCTCTTCTCGTATTAAGGAAACTGGATTTGGACTATGTGTTGTGTCTTCTACCGTAAATACAGATGCAAAATAGTAATTTTTAAGATTTTTGTCATGATTTCGTTGTTGGAACCACATCACCGTTTTCTTTAATGAATGGACCCACTGACTGGGTAATGACTCTCCTGCTTCTAACATGACTGTAAAATTCCTTAGGGTTTCTTTTGGTATTTTCAGCAATATATGCTTCATATGGACGTTTATTTTGTGATATAAGTCATTCACTTTCTCTACGCAAGTTTACATAACTTATTCTATCATGTTGGTAATCAGTCTTTTTGAGTGTATTATGAGTTACTTTCCTAGAAAATAGACATTTCTTTTAAACTTCAGCTTTCCACCACCTTGGCTTCTACTGCGTACTGATACATATGTTCCTTGTACTGCTTTGAAAGTTTTACTGAAGATTTTTCCATGTTACGTCATGTCATTTTTATTGACCATATCATCCCAGTTTTGCCTGTCAGGAGCAATGCAAAGATTTGTATGTTGGGAATCGGGGAATTTTTTTTTTTTTTTCACGAACGTCATGTTGACCAACATTACATGTAATGGTGAATGCGACCTCAAAAGTAGTTTCTCGGTAATCACTTGTACCCAATTTCTCTCCAACTTCAACAATGTTAGCGCAATCCTTATTTGTGGTTTGAAGTCAATCTAATATTAGTCTCTTCGCGAGTTGGTTTCTCGACTAATTGCATAGGGTCACTATCAAGCAAATTTAGGTAGTATTTACACCCGTAGCTACTGGAAGGGGATTCTTACCATTTAGATAATGGTATGTTAAATCTTCTATTGTAATAGAATCTTGTTTATTACAAATTTCTGGTAGCTGATCATGACGTCTTTCGTCTACATATGGCTGATCATGACGTCTTTCGTCTACATATGGCTGATCATGAAGTCGTTCCTCTACATATGGCTGATCATAAAGTCTCTCGTCTACATATGGCTGGTCATGAAGTCTTTCGTCTACATATGGCTGGTCATGAAGTCTTTCGTCTACATATGGCTGATCATAAAGTGTTTCGTCTACATATGGCTGATCATGAAGTCTTTCTTCTACCTCCTGCGTCTGCGCAAGGGACCCGTGGAGTACGAAGTATAAATCATAATGACTTACTAAACTTACAGACGTATTATTATGATTAACAATCCATCATGCTTAAGTTAAGGGCAGGAGGCCTCTGCTTGGGGTCATAATGTTAAGTGCTTCATGACACTATAAGACTCGGGTTACGCTCACCTCAGTGGCTTGTCATCACCCAGGAGGTCCAGCCAAGTGGTATATATATATATACATATATATATATACCAGCCGTACACACCTGGAATATGTGTAGTGTATATCCCTCACTAGCGCTCGTACACTGTCGGTATATACAGGTTGATGTGCCTACACCCCGTCTACAGGTGTTCTTAGTGTCTTTGGATCTTACTGTCTTGCTGTCGTCTTCCGCTGGCTCTTACTGTCTCACAGTTCCGTGTTCCTGTTGTCTCTCACTGTCTCTGTCACCCTCTTGTCTCTCGTTGCCTCACTGCTTTACACCGTTTCTATCATTGTCTCGCTCTCTTGCCTTTCAGTGGCTTTTCTTCCCGCCTTCATAGTTACACTGTTTTAGTGCTCATCACTGTCTCGCCATGCCTCTGTTCCTCACTGCCTTAGCTTAATACTGCCTCACGGTGCCTCGTCCACGCTCCCGGTGCCTCTCAGTTTCATTCCTTATTGGTGTTGGTATTGGCTCTTCAGATACCCGTGCCTCCTGCTGCTGCCCCTGCTTCCGTATGAGTCTAGTCGGTGCTCTCTCTCTCTCTCTCTCTCTCTCTCTCTCTCTCTCTCTCTCTCTCTCTCTCTCTCTCTCTCTCTCTCTCTCTCTCTCTCTCTCTCTCTCTCTTTCTCTCTCTTCCCTCTGTTGCTCCTCCTGCTCCCGTCGATGCTCTCTCTCTCTCTCTCTCTCTCTCTCTCTCTCTCTCTCTCTCTCTCTCTCTCTCTCTCTCTCTCTCTCTCTCTCTCTCTCCTTTACTGCTCTGCTCCTCCTCCTCCTCCTCGTGTCCTCATTCATAAACAGTGCGAGCAGAGATGAAAAGAAAAAAAATATATATAATCCCAGGGAAAAAATAAACTTAATATTCCCGCAATCTAACGAGGCGAACTGTCATTCAATTTATCGTAAAGGGAAAGAAATTCACGCACGATAGTTTTTGAGACCTTCATATATCTTCCTATCCTTTATCTTTGAGCCAAAGTCTCACACTGGTCGAACGTGCTTGCTCAGCGATCGACAGGCATCCCGCAGCGACGAACAAAACTTGTTTATATAAAAGAACGGTTACCCAGGTGTGGTGTGTGGTGTGAGGACGAGGACGAGGGATAGGGAAAGGTCGTCCCTCGTCCTACTAGCCTTGATGCAAGAGTCAAAACGGCAGAGACTGGTCGTGTCAGGTCCGTCCGTAATGGTAGTTTCCCCAGCCAAGCAAGGCTGGCGGAACGTGGAATGAAAACCCCCCCATTGACAGTGTACAAGAAGATGTTACGAGCCTTAGTGTGACTCTGATATGGCATACACCTTGATGGAGAGAGAGAGAGAGAGAGAGAGAGAGAGAGAGAGAGAGAGAGAGAGAGAGAGAGAGAGAGAGAGAGAGAGGCGTCGACGGAAGCAGGAGGAGCAACAGAGGAGAGAGAGAGAGAGAGAGAGAGAGAGAGAGAGAGAGAGAGAGAGAGAGAGAGAGAGAGAGACATGCTGTTTCTTTTAAGTAGATACATTCTCAGAGAGTAATTTATCTCACATCCAAGATATAAATGTTAAATTTGTTGATATCATGTATCGTTTGAAGTTCATTATAATATTCTGGGGATAATAACTCCATTATATTCTTAGCGATTAAGGGTAGAAACGCGCCATTTTTTGAGAAATTTCCCATTTTTTTTTCGTGAAAGTAAAACAAATCGAGTTTTTTTTTTTCTTTTTCACCTTGAAGCTTCATTATGCTTAAAAAGACTTCCACTTTACTGACGTTGCTTATGTTCATGACTTATTTCTCCATAGGTTCAGAGAAAGTAAAGTACTCGGTAGCTTCTCTATGGTTTATCAACAAATGACGCTTCGAACCACAGGGTTCATTTTCCCTAACATGATAGAAGACTTTATTCTTACTGGCAAAGAAGAAAGTTTTCACTTTAGATGCTGGGTTGGGAGTAACGGTGTTGAGATCGAGTTCATACGTTGTAGAAATTACAGTCAACTTGTTTGTGATCTGAACTTACGATCGTAATGCAAGTTTCCAAACGCTCGCTTGAACAACCTAATGAACCACCAATCCAACGTATTCGAAGCTTTTGCTTCTGTCACGAGCTAGGGGGGAAAACACATTCATTTCTCTATGACTAATTCCTGAGAATACGTTCTTCTGGAGAGAGAAACAAATAAGATATTACGAACACAATACATAAGGTATCATTCTCTCACACTCAAAAGTATGGGTATATGCTTCCGTGACGTAGGCACGTGAGAATGCCCCCATCTCCCAGGTATGTACCCAAAACTACTCACTTTTCTGACACGGATATGTACTAACATCCATTCTCTTACTCATATGACTCATAATAGCACTAACGTGTTTAACACACAGGCACATGGTAACACGAATTTATTTTTACACGCACACAAGAAGTCTCGCTTCACGGACGCAAACACCTTCAAATGATCTCACACACAAAACACACAAGAAAATTCACTTTTCAGATACAAACACGTGTCTTGATCATTTCTAACACAAAGACATAGGAAGAAGAATTAGTCTTTAGACCAAACATGAACACTGACTGAGATCACAAACACACAGTTACCTCTGAACAAACCCAGAGACATTGAAATGATGCAAAGATATAACATACAAATTTATGTAACACAATCTTGTGTCATAAAGACGTCAGAACACTCCGCTGACACAAATAGTTGCACACACCATCAGCTCCTCCCAGTCCAGTCTAAGAGAGACAGCAAAACAAACACACACACACACACACACACACACACACACACACACACACACACACACACACACACACTGTAGCCAAAGTCAAGAAAGTCAAAGAGTATATAGTATTTGTATCCACCATCAAAAAGATATCTTCTTTTATTGTATAAATTAAAGCGATCATATAATGGATGGTAGAATGATATTCTCTTTTATATTATATGCGAAAGCGATCATATACTGAATACTGAAAAGATTCTCTTGTTATAGTATGTACGGAAACCATCGTGTACCGAATGTCATTTGCATATTTACCGAATTCAAGTGATGGTGTGTGAGACACTTGTCGACACGAAGCGAGGATAACAACTTTAAACGAGGTTGGAAAATGTGATGTTGTAATTCGAAAACGAGTATAGAAATATAATTGGGTTAGATTAAATGTAATCGGATGAAACTAAATGTCGAGATTAAAGTAATTCTTTAAAAAAGACATAAAATATTTATTCTAAAGGAAAGAATGAGTTGTGTTATGTTTTTTAGTGGTGACTGGAAGGATTAGGTTGTGCCATATGTAGCTATATGTGACCAGGTGTCGTAAACATGGGTGTCTTGGTAGGCGCCTGACGTTGCTTTGAATGAGTTGAAGTTGCGAACGAAAGACTCTCCCTTCATGGACGTGAGGAAGTTGAAGACTCTCGACTCTCCTTGGTGGTGATTCTTCTCCTCACTACTCTCCCTAGGGTTGACTCTCCTTACTTCTCTCACAGGGTTGACTCTCCTCCTTACTCTCCCAGGGGTGACTTTCCTCCCTACTCTCCCAGGGGTGACTCTCCTAACTATTCTCACAGGGGTGACTCTCCTCCTTACTCTCCCAGGGCTGATTCTCCTCACTACTCTCACAGAAGTGACTCTCCTCACTACTCTCCCAGGGGAGATTTCTCTTCACCCTTCTCCCAGGGGTGACTTTCCTCCATACTCTCCCAGGGGTGACTTTCCTCCATACTCTACCAGGGGTGACTTTCCTCCCTACTCTCCCATGGGGTGAGTTTACTTCACTACACTCTCTCGTGGTTAACTTGGAAATAACCTAACCTCTACAACTCTACCACCAACACTTCGAACACTCCACATCACAACCGCGAGTCCGTACAACACTGCCACCAACACAACATCAAAGTCAACACCTTTACCCTTCCACCACCAACGTGACAAAAGCCAATACATTTACAACCTCTACAGCAACACGAAAGCATGACCACAACACTTTTACCACTACAATAACAATAATACAATAATGGCACCACCACCACAACACCAAAAACATCAACTTCAACAACACAGTACCCCCACAATCAGAGTTACAACCCCAGCATATCTCTTCTTCTTCACCACAACAATAACAACACAACCCGCTCCCACAACCTTAACAGTACAAGACCACCGTCGAAACTGGGGCAACACTAAGCCATCACAACAATGACTATACAATAACATCACCACAACAATTACAAGCATAACGACCACCACAACCATTAGAAAACAACATTGCCACTCCTCCATCACCATTGTAATAACAACTGTCATAACAAGAACAACATAAACACTGCCACAACAACACAAAAATAGGTGCTGGTGTCGATATGGCTGGCATGGTTAATGCTCTTGTGGTGGTGTTATGTTGTGGAATGCCTATTCTGTTATTGTAATAAGGGTGGCCTTGTGTTGTAGTTGTTATAGCCCTGCAGTTTTTGGTGTAGTTGTTTGTTGTTACAGTCGTTGTAGTATGTGTTGTTCTTGCTTTTTGTGGTACTGTGCTGTTAATATTTTGGTGATGTGTAGTTATATTTTTGCTGTGGTTTTACGTTGTGGGAACCGAGGTGGCAGTACGTTTTTGCCATAAATGTCAGGGAGTCAGGATGGACTTCGAAGTCCATCATCACAGATGATGACTTCGTTGGCCACGGTCCACTGATGGTTGGTGATCATGTCTTACAGAGCATTGAAATCAAGAGAGTCGTTTGTTAATAGAGATGATGCCCGAAGGTGGAGTCACCTACATATATATATATATATCCAGCGATGGTTTGTGTCCCTCAGGGAGCCACTGTTGTGAATGGGCAAGTAGAGCGAGCGGTCTCATGCCTTGTGCTCTTTGGGACACCGTGAGTGATGGGTGAAGGTGGACGCTCAAGAGCGGACGGCTTGGTGTTGCCTGAGCAAAGAGTACGCCAGCACACGAGACAAGACACTCACGTAATCCCAAGTCGATGGCTTTCTCAATGATGCTGATGTTATGGTTGACCAAGTCGAAAGCCATGATTGTAGTCCACGAAGGCGAGTGCCAACGAGGTCTTGCGTCTCTCCAAGTTGCGGTAAACGAAGTCTACGAGGCTGGCAATGCAGTGAGTGAGTGGTGGAAGAAGACTTCATGTTTTCAAACTGCTGATGGTCTACTGAATCAGCAGTGTCAGTCTGAATTTCACAAGTTAGACTGGAGATTGAAGCGATCGCAACGGGACGTCAGCTATTAAGAGACTGAGTTGTTTGAATTTGGGTCGTGGAGCGACATATTTACGGGTAGTATTGACATAAGCTTTTAAGAGATTCTCAGTTATTGAATATATGTCGTGGAGTGACAAATTGTACTGTGTTCCAAGCTGTAGGGAATTTAAACTGTAGGTGTAGCTAAGTCATGTGAGAATTCCACTTACAGTTTCATGAAAAGATCTATGGGTGTGGTTGAGCATTTGGTCTTAATTAAGTGTGGTGATTGCTGGCAAATATTTATAAAGTATTTGATAATCTGGTATGTGTGTGTGTTTGTTTGTTTGTTTGTTTGTTTGTTTGTGTGTGTGTGTGTGTGTGTGTGTGTGTGTGTGTGTGTGTGTGTGTGTGTGTGTGTGTGTGTCTGTGTGGGCAGGTGGGTACTAATTATTTGACCTGACGTGTCTGACCTTCTCCTTACATGGTGTGTGGACAAGGTTAGCTTGGTGGATGCTTCTTCATAATCATTTCAGTAAACAGTTTGCTAGTTATTAAGAAGTGTCCACCATTTTGCCTGTATTGTTTCAGGTAACATTAATTCAAAGCACAGGCAATCAGCCAGCATATCCTGGGAACATATTATCATTTTCTCTTACCATACTCCATGGTCTTGATCCGTCCTGTACAGTTCCTTCATAGTCTCTAAAATACGTCCTGTATATTTCCTCCATAGTCTCCAAAAATCTTGTTTATGTTTTGTTGATGTTTTTCGAAAAAAAAAGAAAGAAATTCCATATGTTACTGTTTCCCATTTTTTGTGAATAAGAATTGCAGAATGAATGATAAGAATTGCAGAATGAATGGGTCGTATTTAATTTCCGACGCGAATAAAAGTGAAATATTTTCTGCTCAAATTTCGATTAGAAATACCTGAGCCACGACCACCACAACACCTGAACCACGACCACCACAACACCTGAACCACGACCACCACAACACCTGAACCACAACCACCACAACACCTGAACCACGACCACCACAACACCTGAGCCACGACCACCACAACACCTGAACCACTACCACCACAACACCTGAACCACGACCACCACAACACCTGAACCACGACCACCACTACACCTGAGCCACGACCACCACAACACCTGAACCACGACCACCACAACACCTGAACCACGACCACCACAACACCTGAACCACGACCACCACAACACCTGAACCACGACCACCACAACACCTGAGCCACGACCACCACAACACCTGAACCACGACCACCACTACACCTGAACCACGACCACCACAACATCTGAACCACGACCACCACAACACCTGAACCACGACCACCACAACACCTGAACCACGACCACCACAACACCTGAGCCACGACCACCACAACACCTGAACCACGACCACCACAACACCTGAACCACGACCACCACAACACCTGAACCACGACCACCACAACATCTGAACCACGACCACCACAACACCTGAACCACGACCACCACAACATCTGAACCACGACCACCACAACATCTGAACCACGACCACCACAACACCTGAACCACGACCACCACAACATCTGAACCACGACCACCACAAAATCTGAACCACGACCACCACAACATCTGAACCACGACCACCACAACATCTGAACCACGACCACCACAACACCTGAACCACGACCACCACAACATCTGAACCACGACCACCACAACACCTGAACCACGACCACCACAACACCTGAACCACGACCACCACAACACCTGAGCCACGACCACCGCAACACCTGAACCACGACCACCACAACACCTGAGCCACGACCACCACAACACCTGAACCACGACCACCACAACACCTGAACCACGACCACCACAACACCTGAGCCACGACCACCACAACACCTGAGCCACGACCACCACAACACCTGAACCACGACCACCACAACACCTGAACCACGACCACCACAACACCTGAACCACGACCACCACAACACCTGAACCACGACCACCACAACACCACAGCCACGAAAACAGCGAGGAACACACACACACACACACACACACACACACACACACACACACACACACACACACACACACACCACCGGTGCCAGAAGCGCCCGCCCCCCCCTTACCAACAGCTGGTGTGTCCTGGGAACTTCCAATATTGGCAGACCGTTATAGTGAATGGCATTTGAATATGCATTAGCCAGGCTGCGGTTGATGTTATATATAGATTACCACATATGAAACTGTTCTTGTAATATCCTGAATAAACGCGGTGATGCCCACATCCCACTTGGATGGCTATTACTCCAACTTATTTGTTGTATGTTTGTTTATTTGTTAGATGGTATCGACTGACAAATAGCACTCTCAGTTGCTTGGCTTTTAATATCGATTCTAATTTGATGATCTTAAAGGCAGATTGGTAGACTTATATTGGTGCACTGAATACATTCATAAGCGTGTGGAGGAGTTGTATCTGTACAGCTGGATACAGCTGAGTTCAAACAGCAACAGACCACTGGGTTCTAACGAGGCTCTTTGTGAGAGAAGATAACAGTGTGGTGTAAGAAAGACACAGATTTTTCAGAGAGGAAGACCTGCAAACCTATAACTGAAGAGATGCAAGTAATGTTAGTCATTGATTTAAAGGAATTATATTTATCAGGTCTATACTTAAACGCATCTATAGTACTGCTTTCAATTACTCTAACTGGTAAATCATTCCATATTGTTAGCCTCACTCGAGGTCAAATATTTGCCAACGAGTTTGTATCCATTACTACGAGCGAAATCGGATTAGTCTATCGTTAAGTGGTTTGTTTGATCCATATTATCAAAGCCTTTAACAATCTTGAGTAGTTGTATTTGATCATCTCTTAACCTTCTCTTTCCTAAGCTAAATTGATATGATTCGTTTAGACATCTCATATAAGGAATAGGTTTTTCAAGCAGGAAGTCATCTCATTAGCTCGCCATTTTCCTCTCTTCATTGTGTCTATGTCTTTCTTCAATTAGGGTGACCAAACCTGAACACAGCACTCCACATGGGGACGCGCCAGTGAGTCGTAAAGAATGAAGATATAATTTTCCGAGACTTAAGTTGAAAAGCTTTATCTCTGAATCTAAGGATTGTGTTCGCCCTCTTCAGTGCTTCCGTGTACTGCTTACTTGGCTTTAGGACACCAGAGATTATTGCAATTGAGTCCTTCTCTTCATTTACCTTTCGTAACTCAACAGAATTCCTTTTTCCTTTTGCCTTTTCATTTCTGCTACAGGTATGTAAGACTTTGCTCTTATCTACTCTAGAACTCATTTGCCACCTATGTTAACTCAGTCCACTAGTCTGTCCATGTGAGTTTGAAGCCGCAAACGCTCAGTATCTTTTGTACATTAATTTCACAACTTAAAGTCGTCCGCGAATTTGAATACCTTACAGTGAAGCCCATCAACACTATCTTTGATATGTATGAGATAGAGGAACTGTGTGAAGATTATTGACCCTGGCGGCAGACCGCTTGTTACGGCCTAACCACTCACTGGCTTGACCATTCAGTATTCACAGCCAAGTCACCCACTTTCCTCACCATCGAACCCATTTATGCGATGTGACTTTACTTTTGCTTAGTTACCTCTGATGTGGGACTTAATCGAATGCTTTTTGAATATCTAAATAGATGATATCATCTCCTTTACTAATGTGGTGAACATTTCCAGTAATAAAGGTACTATGATGTTGATGGATTAAAGGAAAGTAAAAAGTTAAAAGATACCAATTGGCTACTGTGACTGGATCAAGCCCTTGTGTCTAAGGGCTCTGCACATATTACCATCCGTGTGTGTGTGTGTGTGTGTGTGTGTGTGTGTGTGTGTGAGGCTGATTGGAACAATTACACGAGAAGGGGGCGGGTTCTGCCACCAGACTCATTCAGCAGTTGAAAGAGAATGTTGCTGACACCACTGACGAAAATCTATGTCAGGGATATTTCGGTTGTTAAGCTGTTCATGGGAGGCATTATACTGAATGCCTTTCATGCAAGTTAAATTATCCCAAAAACAAGATATTGTTAACATGTTTTAGAGAGAGAAGTGAGTCAGTAAGATAGACCAGGTTAATGAAACATGGTCACATTTGACAACTCAGCGACTCCTCATCTCATGTTCAAAATATTGTTCAGCGAATGAAGTCCTTGAAGTTTAAACGTCCACGAAATTAGTGGTAATTAAAGGGTATTGATACTCGTTCATTTATTTCAAGTCATCCAAGGAATTCATCAGAGAAAGTAAGAGTAATTGTAAATTGATGTTATACTCCTGAAGGTTAATATCAATAGCTACTGTTTATAGATTTCATGATATGTCGTGTTTTTGATAACTAGTACTCGTTCATTCGGATTGGAAGAGTCGAAGCTTTGAAAGTCGGAGCTTCATTTGAAACCAAAGCCGTCCCACTTTGACATGAAGGAGCGCCAGCTGGTAATTCTGTCGGTGGGTTGTGACCACCTTACTCTTATATGTAGCCTTGACCCCCAAAAATATTGGTTCAAACAAAACTCAGAATTCATCACTGATATCTCGTACATAAGTTAACTAAATTAACCTTTGACACGATCGCAGATATCTTCATGTCATTATCAGTAATTGGAGGAATTCATAAGTTCGAAGCTTCCTTTCGATGCTCCTCCTCCTCGAACATGATAACCTCCTTCACATCCAAGGTCTCCTCCAACGCAAGTCAGTATCATAACACTGACTTGTCTCGACAACTTCTCGTAAGAGCTTGTGTGCGAGTTTCGTCTCCTCTTGGGCATATCACGTCCTCAGTTCTTCATGGATGAATTTTGCGACCGCCTCAAACTTACAACGAACAACATCCTGGTCCTCGGAAGCATCATATTGACACAGGACGCTTAAACATTGTTGTTGCTGGGTGTAAACAAGACACACTCTTCGTCCATTTACAGGAGACTTGAATGTTGTTTTTGGGTGTAAACAAGACACACCCTTCGTTCATTTTACAGAATGCATGAATGTTGTTGTTTTTGGGTATAAACAAGACACTCTTTGTCCATTTACATATATTTACGTTGTTCACACTATTTACATTCGCAGTGAAGAGTCTTTGTGAAGAGCGAGAGAAATGTCTCAAAGTCTGTGGCTCTAAACCACATTCCTTTTGCTGTTATTGTGGTCGAGTCTTCAAGCTTGTTCCTCGCGTCTACCAAACCTGAGCCCAACGTCTTTTTCCTCTACCAGTCGTCCTTCTCCTTCCAGAATCTTAGTATTCACGTAGAGGGAAATTCAAACATCTAGATCTAGTGCAAATAACATTCATGTCTTGTTATACTAGCAAAAGCAAAAGAACATAAATTCACGGTAAACTATAGAATAGCATTATTTTTTTTTCTATGTTGAAGGTCCCAGTCACGGACAAAAGTCTATATCAAAGCTTGACCTTGAAATGTGAAGAGGTTATTGAAAGGGAAAAAGAAGACACTGGGAAAAATATTTACGAATGTTGGAGGATGTGAAAGGCCTGTCTTTTACAAACTTTCAGGCCATAGATACTGGGAAATACGTGAGGGATAGAGAAGTCCAAAGATTCGAAGCGTAAGGAGAGAAACAGTTATCAAAACGGCCCACTCTTGAGTTGTCAACAGAAGCTTGCCGAGTATTGCGTGGTCTAGTTATTGGTAGGGGCACACAAGCAGCCACCTCTCGGGAGCAAAGACCATAGTAATACTTGTAGAAGAGAGAGGGGGAGAGTGAACGACCATTGTGGTGTAGGGGCAACTGAGCTAAGTTTGCAGCCTTTTTATGTTCGCTTATGAGAGGGTGGAATACTAGATAGGCTATTCATGATTTAAAGTGACATGGATGAATTATTTGCATAGGATGTTGAGGAATTCTTTTTCTTGTCCAGATCTGGTGCCAGTTAGTGTTCTGAGGGTATTTACTTTGTGTTGCTTTATGCTATTGATATGGGCAGTGAACATAGTATGTGGCGAATGTGATGCCTAAAATGAGTGGTGTTTTAATCAAAGGGAGAGATTGTCCATTCAAGGTGACTGGAGGGTGTGTTCTGGACTCATGTTGGGGTTTTGTGTGTGTGTGTGTGTGTGTGTGTGTGTGTGTCAGTGGATTGTTAAGCAATCTCTCAGTCCAAACGTGACTATAGAACAAGGCAGGAGAGGAGCAGCCAACAGTGCTGGCCCAGGCAGCTGTGAGGTGAACATTACCATGTGAAAGGCTGAACCTTCCTGAATATTGATGAAGACGTCGAGACTCTGGCCACACTCTCCAGATCCTTGTGGCCAGGACACACACAGCCACCGACCTGAGTCTTGCTCACCTGCTGCAGAGTACCTCAGTACCTGTACGGTTGGAGGTACTAGGGTTACCTGTCCTTCAGGGAGACCCCAGTACCTGTAGGGTCGCAGGTGTTGGTGTGACCTGTCCTTCAGGACGACCCCAGTACCTGTAGGGTCGCAGGTGGTGGTGTGACCTGTCATCCAGGACGACCCCAGTACCTACTGTACAGTCGCCTGTGTTGAGCTAACTTGTTACACACCGAAACCTCACAAGTTTAACTGGTCTCAAACTATACCGTGTGTTCTGGGTCCTATTTTTACACGAGATTTGAGTCGTTACGTTAATGATAGTTTTTGATCATCCCCCCCCCCTCTCTCTCTCTCTCTCTCTCTCTCTCTCTCTCTCTCTCTCTCTCTCTCTCTCTCTCTCTCTCTCTCTCTCTCTCTCTCTCTCTCTCTCTCCGTAACTGCTTTATGGTCATCTGCTCTCAGCTCTAATACCACACCGACAGTGGACGAAGGTTAAAACCTTATCCTTGTCACACATGATGTGTCAAAGGCTCAACCTCCATCAGTTCTTAGATGACAAAGAAAGTCTTCAACCCCCACTCGATTCTCAACCCCCACTCGATTCTAACAGTACTCCAGCTAGCCTCCTCCCTCTCTGTTTGCATCAACGTCCTTGTGTAAACCATAAACGACATTCTTTGCATGGGATCAAATATCATCCATCTTGTAACTCAAAGAAAAATATCCTATAAAGTTTTGGCCCTATTATCATCATTATTATTATCATTATTATTATTTTTTTTCGTGGCTAGTCTTGCCCCTCTCATCCATCCAGTTCCAAATTCTTTCCAAATAGGCATTTGTGTCCTTACGTGTTGATTACTCCTACGTATTTGTGGAGGAAGATTTCCAGTCGAAGGCTTCGTATCTTTTTCACCAACTGCTCCACCCACACCTGTACAAACCTCTTAGGTCCCCATATTCATTTTCACTGGACACACATTTTCCTGTCTCTGTCGCTCGAATATTTTCGCTTCTGGTATCATAAGGAGATTCATTCCACGATTCATTCGTCTTAGCTCAAGATGTTCGAGTCAATTCTAGACTCGAAATCATTCTTTATCAGATTGTCTGAACACCATTCAAGCTTTTCTGATCTCTTTCGTGCCCTGTCCTGTTCATCACTGGTACACACCCATCCTCCGTACGTGTTACCTGTTCAATGTACCCTCCATTTTTTTGTATGACCATAGTTCATATATACAGAACCTCATTATCTCAATTTTTCCCTCTCTTACAAGGCATTATACTACTTATAAACAATTACATTTTCATAGTTATTTTCGTCTGTCTAAAGTGTCTTCTCTCGCTACTTAGGGAAAACTGGAAGAGGTGACCACGCCTCATTAAGGCAGTATAGTTCTTGGAATTCTCCCCAGCACGAAGACTTGGCACTAATTGGGCCCTCACGGCACTTGAGGAAGTGAGAGAGTGTGGGAGTAACTTTGACGTTTTCTCTTGAGCCATCGTCTTGGAGTGATGATATACAGTTCTTGAAGTGCGTCGTATGAATAGAGTTGAGGTCGTGTCGGACTTGATAATATAGAGTTTCGTGAAGAGTGTGGTGTATATACATATAGAGTTAGAGTAAAGGTAAGTGGCTAGAGCCACTTGGCTGGAGGTTAATCATGATATGAGAGAACCCTTTCAGCCATTCTGATGTAGGACAAGTGGTGATGATTGTCACTAACGAGACGCATGGTTGAGGCTCTTAACTTAGGTTTGCGGAATGGGGTCAACACACCTCGTTTCGGCACACTCAAGGTGCGGTGAGAGAGAGAGAGAGAGAGAGAGAGAGAGAGAGAGAGAGAGAGAGAGAGAGAGAGAGAGAGAGAGAGAGAGTGGGGCTGTTTTTAGAAGCAAGGAAGAAAGAAAAAGCGAAATATCTTCTCCCTTGGAAAACTTGTTCATGGTGATGCATTTTGAAGACAAGAGTAACATTATGAACTGGTCATATCACTAGAATATTCTGATATTCTTTATTTCTAAAGAAGTCAATAAATAGTTTCAAATCTCTGAATATTCCACTGAGCTTTCCTTAAAAGCCTTGGTAATTATATCTTTATTTCCTAGATTAGTAAGTTTCAAAATGTAATTAAGACATTGAACTGTCCTTGAACTTTATATTTCAATGTGTTATTACTATTTCGTTACCTCTCCATCAGTACAGAATTATTTGAGTGAGATAGAACACCAGATGTACATCTATTGAGTTAGATAGAACACCAGATCTACATCTATTGAGTTAGATAGAACACCAGATCTACATCTATTGACTTAGAACACCAGATCTACATCTATTGAGTTAGATAGAACACCAGATCTACATCTATTGAGTTAGATAAAATACCAGATATACATCTATTGACTTAGAACACCAGATCTACATCTATTGAGTTAGATAGAACACCAGAGATACATCTATTGAGTTAGATAAAATACCAGATATACATCTATTGACTTAGAACACCAGATCTACATCTATTGCGTTAGATAGAACACCAGATGATGTATTAATGTCCACCTGATTGGCCAGTGTCAACACAGACTTCGGCGAGACAGATCACACAGCCTCGTATTTTCTTGACAGTTTACATAAACTGTTTCTCTTTTTGGGATTAATAATAGCGCAGTCTCCTCCTCTTCAACTTATCAGTTGAAGTTTTATCCTGAGTGTAATGAGAGAGTCAAACTTTTACTATTTTTTTCTTTTAACGTACACGGGGCAAGCAGCGCCTGCCTCACACTTTTCAAATACACTTTTGAGTTTCAGGTTTAATATTACTCTGGTAAACCTATTTCTCTTCCATCAAAGACTTCTGTTTTTTTTCTTTTCTCAAGTGGCGTCAAGAGTTTTTTTTCCAGTTTCTTTTTTCAAGTGACGTCAAGAGATCTATTTTTTCCAGTTTCTCTCTTCAAGTGACGTCAAGAGATCTATTTTTTCCAGTTTCTCTCTTCAAGTGACGTCAAGAGATCTTTTTTTTTTCCAGTTTCTCTCTTCAAATGACGTAAAGAGTTTTTTTTTCCAGTTTCTCTTTTCAAGTGGCGTCAAGAGATCTTTTTTTTTCCAGTTTCTCTCTTCAAGTGACGTCAAGGGATTTTTTTCCCAGTTTCTCTCTTCAAGTGACGTCAAGAGATCTATTTTTTCCAGTTTCTCTCCTCAAATGACGTCAAGAGATCTTTTTTTCCCAGTGGATGTCTTGTGTATCGTAGATGACTGTGTCGATGTGAGCATTTTCTTAAGAGTCATAGACGTTATTTCAATGTTCCAGTTTTTCCAGTGGCATTTTTTTTCTCGTTTTTTCTTGTCTCGGTTGTTTTCCAAGTGGATGTTCTCGACTCGTGGATGTTTTTGGAAGTTGTGGATGTCTAAATTTTGCAGATTATTATATTTTTTTTATGTCTTTGTATTCGCCAGGTCACGAATGTTATGTCTTGAGCTACAGACAATGTCCTGTTTCCGTTTTCTATTTTGAGAAGGGAGAGAGAGAGAGAGAGAGAGAGAGAGAGAGAGAGAGAGAGAGAGAGAGAGAGAGAGAGAGAGAGAGAACACACACACCTGACCGTATTATGCATACCATAGCCAGAATTTGCTCCAGCCATCACACTTTCAGGGAAGTGAAGATGAATAAGATGGATAATGGGCTTAGCTTTTCGCTCGCTGTCTGTCTGTCTGTCTGTCTGTCTCTCTCTCTCTCTCTCTCTCTCTCTCTCTCTCTCTCTCTCTCTCTCTCTCTCTCTCTCTCTCTCTCTCTCTCTCTCTCTCGCACATGGTAATGAGATGTTTCATACTTCATTACCATCGCTTCATGTGGAATTTTGGCTGAATTTTGGTACTGAAAGCAGACAGCTCATTAGGGCTGAAAATGTAGAGTATTATAGAGAATTTCAGTTGATGATTGAAAGAATTATAGAGAATTTCAGTTGATAATTGAAAGAATTATAGAGAATTTCAGTTGATGATTGAAAGAATTATAGAGAATTTCAGTTGATAATTGAAAGAATTATAGAGAATTTCAGTTGATAATTGAAAGAATTATAGAGAATTTCAGTTGATAATTGAAAGAATTATAGAGAATGTCAGTTGATGATTGAAAGAATTATAGAGAATTTCAGTTGATAATTGAAAGAATTATAGAGAATTTCAGTTGATAATTGAAAGAATTATAGAGAATTTCAGTTGATGATTGAAAGAATTATAGAGAATTTCAGTTGATAATTGAAAGAATTATAGAGAATTTCAGTTGATAATTGAAAGAATTATAGAGAATTTCAGTTGATAATTGAAAGAAACAAGAAGATGCCAAAAGGATATTAAGGTATTTGACGAAGAAGGACATCTTAAAGTGTACTTGTCATTTATATAAGTTCTTTGAGATGACTCTTGTATTGTAGGAGGACAGAAGATGTTCTTGCATACATGCATACATATATAATACATACATATTCATATACGTGCATATATGCAAAAATGCATACATATTCATCGTAGATACATGCATATATACATAATACATGCATATCATAGACGTGCATATATTCATCATACATACATGCATATCATATACGTGCATATATTCATCATACATACATGCATACATACATGATACATGCATATTCATATACGTGTCTATATGCAAAAATGTATACATATTCATGGTACATACATGCATACATACATAATACATACATATTCATATACGTGCATATATGCAAAAATGCATACTTATTCATCATACATACATGCATACATACATAATACATGCATATTCATATACGTGCATATATTTAAAAATGCATACATATTCATCATACATACATGCGTGCATACATAATACATACATATTCATATACGTGCATATATGCAAAAATGCATACATATTCATTATACATATATGCTCACATACATAATACATACACATTCATATACATGCATATATGCAAAAATACATAAGTATTCATCATACATATATGCATACATACATGATACATACATATTCATATACGTGCATATATGGAAATTTGCATACATATTTTCAGTTCATTTGCATACTGCATTCGATTGGGCGTATCACCTATAGTGCTTACACTTTTTTAAAACATAAAATAGAATTGTGGTAATTGTTTCGAAGTTTCATCACAATGAAACAGTAAACCTGTACCAGTTCAGTGTGCATTCCCAGTTGTCTATCTTCATCATAGAGTTTGTGATGTCAAAATGATCATATATACTTTTCTGCAGTAATGGATAAATATCATTCTTGTGTACCTTTTGAGTAATTGTGAGTGATGAAGGAAATATCACTTTAGAGGAATATTCTTCAAAATATCAGTTGAGGAGAATATTCTTCAAGATATCAGTCGAGAGGAATATTTTTCAAAAGTATCAGTTGAGAGGAATATTCTTCAAAATATCTGTCGAGAGGAATATTCTTCAAAACATCAGTCGAGAGGAATATTCTTAAAAATATCAGTCGAGAGGGATATTCTTCAAAACATCAGTCGAGAGGAATATTCTTCAAAATATCAGTCGAGAGGAATATTCTTAAAAATATCAGTTGAGGAGAATATTCTTCAAAATATCAGTCGAGAGGAATATTCTTCAAAATATCAGTCGAGAGGGATATTCTTCAAAATATCAGTCGAGAGGAATATTCTTCAAAACATCAGTCGAGAGGAATATTCTTCAAAACATCAGTCGAGAGTAATATTCTTATGAATATCAGTTGAGGAACATTCTTCAAAACATCAGTCGAGAGGAATATTCTTCAAAACATCAGTTGAGAGGAATATTCTTCAAAATATTCCTTGTTTTCCCATGAGCAGCCGATAGTGAGTGAACCAGATGTTCTGATAATGAGACTTGGAGAATGACGGTCATACAAGGCCATTATCCTGGCTGACCTCGACCAGATATGGAATTCTGGCACTTATCCACCAGCCTGGCTGACCTCGACCAGATATAGGGAGTCCAGCAGGTAGCCAGGAACCTTGGCTGACTTCGACCAGACTTGGAAGTCCAGCAAGGTAGCAACCAGCTTGGCTGACCTCGACCAGACTTGGAAGTCCAGGAGGTAGCCACCAGTCAAGCTAACCTCGACCAGACTTGGAAGTCCAGCAAGGTAGCAACCAGCTTGGCTGACTTCGACCAGACTTGGAAGTCCAGCAAGGTAGCCACCAGTCAAGCTAACCTCGACCAGACTTGGAAGTCCAGCAAGTAGCAACCAGCCAAGCCAATCTCGACCAGACTCGTAACTCCAGCAGGTATCAACCAGCTTGGCTGACTTCGACCAGACTTGGAAATCCATAAAAAGGTTGTCATCTTGGCTATATTTGGATGGACTTGCGATATAACCAACTCCATAAGGACAGTCGTACACACACACACACACACACACACACACACACACGGCAGTAGAAATAAAAGTCCACGTACCTTTCGACCAGAACTACATTACCTGAATGAACCATTTGTTACCTCAAACTGAATGAACCATTTGACTTCAAATTCCTTTATAACGATAATACGGGGTACGTACACGGCGGGAATTTCGCTCCAAACTTAATCCTGTTAAAATTAACGAGAGAGAAAAAAACGCAAATTTGTTAAAAAAAAAGAAAAAGAAATGGTCCACCATATGCATAGTCATCTGTCTGTTGGTATTAGAAAAGATAAATGGTCACAGAAGGGTCACATATTCGTGTTAAACACGATGGATATACGTCTCTAAAGGATGAATAGTATACATCTATCTTCATTTCATATAGGAAGAGAAATCTATATCACTATAACCAGTGGGTTGTAGAAAAGAAATGGGCCACCATATGCATAGTCATCTGTCTATTGGTATTAGAAAAGATAAATGGTCACAGAAGGGTCACATATTAGTGTTAAACACGATGGATATACTCTCTAAAGGATGAATAGTATACATCTATCTTCATTTCATATAGGAAGAGAAATTTATATCACTATAACCAATGGGTTGTAGAAAAGTGTATTTCAAATTCTGGTTACCTAGAGAACTAACTACCAGAGAACGAATTACCTAGAGAACTAACTGCCAGAGAACGAATTACCTAGAGAACTAACTACCAGAGAACGAATTACCTAGAGAACTAACTGCCAGAGAACGAATTACCTAGAGAACTAACTACCAGAGAACGAATTACCTAGAGAACTAACTACCAGAGAACGAATTACCTAGAGAACCAACTACCAGAGAACGAATTACCTAGAGAACTAACTACCAGAGAACGAATTACCTAGAGAACTAACTACCAGAGAACGAATTACCTAGAGAACTAACTGCCAGAGAACGAATTACCTAGAGAACTAACTACCAGAGAACGAATTACCTAGAGAACTAACTGCCAGAGAACGAATTACCTAGAGAACTAACTGCCAGAGAACGAATTACCTAGAGAACTAACTGCCAGAGAACGAATTACCTAGAGAACCAACTACCAGAGAACGAATTACCTAGAGAACTAACTGCCAGAGAACGAATTACCTAGAGAACTAACTACCAGAGAACGAATTACCTAGAGAACTAACTACCAGAGAACGAATTACCTAGAGAACTAACTACCAGAGAACGAATTACCTAGAGAACTAACTGCCAGAGAACGAATTACCTAGAGAACTAACTGCCAGAGAACGAATTACCTAGAGAACCAACTACCAGAGAACGAATTACCTAGAGAACTAACTACCAGAGAACGAATTACCTAGAGAACTAACTACCAGAGAACGAATTACCTAGAGAACTAACTACCAGAGAACGAATTACCTAGAGAACTAACTGCCAGAGAACGAATTACCTAGAGAACTAACTACCAGAGAACGAATTACCTAGAGAACCAACTACCAGAGAACGAATTACCTAGAGAACTAACTACCAGAGAACGAATTACCTAGAGAACCAACTACCAGAGAACGAATTAACCTAGAGAACTAACTGCCAGAGAACGAATTACCTAGAGAACTAACTGCCAGAGAACGAATTACCTAGAGAACCAACTACCAGAGAACGAATTACCTAGAGAACTAACTGCCAGAGAACGAATTACCTAGAGAACCAACTACCAGAGAACGAATTACCTAGAGAACCAACTACCAGAGAACGAATTACCTAGAGAACTAACTGCCAGAGAACGAATTACCTAGAGAACCAACTACCAGAGAACGAATTACCTAGAGAACTAACTACCAGAGAACGAATTACCTAGAGAACTAACTGCCAGAGAACGAATTACCTAGAGAACCAACTACCAGAGAACGAATTACCTAGAGAACCAACTACCAGAGAACGAATTACCTAGAGAACTAACTACCAGAGAACGAATTACCTAGAGAACTAACTACCAGAGAACGAATTACCTAGAGAACTAACTACCAGAGAACGAATTACCTAGAGAACCAACTACCAGAGAACGAATTACCTAGAGAACCAACTACCAGAGAACGAATTACCTAGAGAACTAACTACCAGAGAACGAATTACCTAGAGAACTAACTACCAGAGAACGAATTACCTAGAGAACTAACTGCCAGAGAACGAATTACCTAGAGAACTAACTACCAGAGAACGAATTACCTAGAGAACTAACTACCAGAGAACGAATTACCTAGAGAACCAACTACCAGAGAACGAATTACCTAGAGAACTAACTGCCAGAGAACGAATTACCTAGAGAACTAACTGCCAGAGAACGAATTACCTAGAGAACTAACTACCAGAGAACGAATTACCTAGAGAACTAACTGCCAGAGAACGAATTACCTAGAGAACTAACTACCAGAGAACGAATTACCTAGAGAACTAACTACCAGAGAACGAATTACCTAGAGAACCAACTACCAGAGAACGAATTACCTAGAGAACTAACTGCCAGAGAACGAATTACCTAGAGAACTAACTACCAGAGAACGAATTACCTAGAGAACTAACTACCAGAGAACGAATTACCTAGAGAACTAACTGCCAGAGAACGAATTACCTAGAGAACTAACTGCCAGAGAACGAATTACCTAGAGAACTAACTGCCAGAGAACGAATTACCTAGAGAACCAACTACCAGAGAACGAATTACCTAGAGAACTAACTGCCAGAGAACGAATTACCTAGAGAACTAACTACCAGAGAACGAATTACCTAGAGAACTAACTAGCCAGAGAACGATTACCTAAGAACTAACCCTAGAACGATACCTAGAGACTACGCCAGAGAACGAATTACCTAGAGAACTAACTGCCCAGAGAACGAATTAACTAGAGAACCAACTACCAGAGAACGAATTACCTAGAGAACTAACTGCCAGAGAACGAATATACCTAGAGACCAACTACCAGAGAACGAATTTACCTAGAGAACCAACTAACAGAGAACGAATTACCTAGAGAACTAACTACCAGAGAACGAATTACCTAGAGAACTAACTACCAGAGAACGAATTACCTAGAGAACTAACTGCCAGAGAACGAATTACCTAGAGAACCAACTACCAGAGAACGAATTACCTAGAGAACTAACTACCAGAGAACGAATTACCTAGAGAACCAACTACCAGAGAACGAATTACCTAGAGAACCATCTTCAAGAAAATCATCTAGAGAGAACGAATTACCTAGAGAACTAACTACCAGAGAACGAATTACCTAGAGAACTAACTACCAGAAAACGAATTACCTAGAGAACCAACTACCAGAGAACGAATTACCTAGAGAACCATCTACAAGAAAATCATCTAGAGAGACACATACCGCTTAGAGAACCATCTATTAGAAACCAAAATTCTAGAAAACTATCATCCTGAGAGCTATTTCTAAGAAAACCCTTTCCTAGGCACCATCTCTGAGAGGGAGATCCATTTCCCAAAGAACTATCTCCCAGACGATCGTCCAGCAAACCATTTCCCAGGGAAATTACCTCCTAGGAGCCTATCTCCGAGAGTCCTATCTCCCAGGGACTCGTATAGAGACCCATCTTCCAGAAAAAATATCTCTCAGATCTCTCAGAGCAGTATCTCCCAGAGTAACAGATTTTGAGAACAATATCCCAGAGAACAACCCCAGAGAACAACCCCAGAGAACAATCCCCAGAGAACAACCCCAGAGAACAATCCCCCAGAGAACAACCCCAGAGAACAATCCCCAGAGAACAACCCCAGAGAACAATCCCCAGAGAACAACCCCAGAGAACAATCCCCAGAGAACAACCTCAGAGAACAATCCCCAGAGAACAATCCCCAGAGAACAATCCCCAGAGAACAACCCCCAGAGAACAATCCCCAGAGAACAATCCCCAGAGAACAATCCCCAGAGAACAACCCCAGAGAACAATCCCCAGAGAACAACCCCCAGAGAACAATCCCCAGAGAACAATCCCCAGAGAACAATCCCCAGAGAACAACCCCAGAGAACAACCCCAGAGAACAATCCCCAGAGAACAACCCCAGAGAACAACCCCAGAGAACAACCCCAGAGAACAACCCCAGAGAACAATCCCCAGAGAACAACCTCAGAGAACAACCCCAGAGAACAATCCCCAGAGAACAACCCCAGAGAACAACCCCCAGAGAACAATCCCCAGAGAACAACCCCAGAGAACAATCCCCCAGAGAACAACCCCAGAGAACAATCCCCAGAGAACAACCCAGAGAACAACCCCAGAGAACAATCCCCAGAGAACAATCCCCAGAGAACAACCCCAGAGAACAATCCCCAGAGAACAACCCCAGAGAACAGTCCCCAGAGAACAACCTCAGAGAACAATCCCCAGAGAACAACCCCAGAGAACAATCCCCAGAGAACAACCCCAGAGAACAAACCCCAGAGAACAGTCCCGAGAGAACAACCCCAGAGAACAAACCCCAGAGAACAATCCCCAGAAAACAACCCCAGAGAACAACCCCAGAGAACAACCCCAGAGAACAATCCCCAGAAAATCAACTCCCATAGAAGCCATACCCCAGAGAATGATCTCCCCAAAGAACCCTCTTTCAAGACGACTATACCCCAGAGAACTGTCTCCCAGTTAACTATTTCCCAGAAGACCATCTCTCAGTGAATCATCTCTCAAAAGAACTGTCTCAAAGAGAACCATATTCCATAGGACTATTTCTCAGGTAATTGTCTCTCATATTAACATGTCGCATATGACTGTCTCCAATAGATCCACCTTGTGGAGAGCCATCTCTTCGACTATCGTCTCTCAGAGTGCCGTCATTCTGAAATTATCTCCAAGGAAACCATTGAGAACTACTTTCTAGAGAGAATATCTCTCAGAGATTCACCCCCACCCCCCCGCAAAGGATAATTTTCAGAAAACCATCTCACACAACTCTATCTCACAAGAGACTATCTCCCAGAGAACTACTACCCAGTGAACCGTCTCTCAGAAAAAAAGAAAAACATCTCTCCAGTGGCCATCTCTTAGGAAACCATCTCTCAGAGAAATATCTCCCGGAGACTCATTTCCTAGCGAACCAATCTCCTAGGGAATAACACTCAGAGAACCATCTCTAAAAGAATTATCTCCCAGTGGGAACATCTCCCAGAGAAAGACTTTTCAGGGCATCAACCCCCAAAAACACATCATCCTCCAGATAAAAACCCCTTAGAAAACTTTCTATCTCAAAAAGGAACGTATCTCAAAAAAAAAAACCATCTCCCATGGAGTAATTATCAGAGAGAGGGAGAGAATTCTCTTCAGAGAAATATGTCGTCTTCGTAGGCCAAACGCCACACTCAAGAACACAGTCGAAGACGAACATCATCATCAGCAAACTTCAACGTCCACTGATGAACGGAGGTTTAATAAAAGCCAAAAACCATAACTTTCCTGCGAATTACCAGCCAAATCATCGTAAATGAATATGTCTCCGTTAGATAATCTTTTACGTACGTTCTTTATCTCTCAGAGTTTCTCGTACGCAACCTGTTATCTGACCTGATGGATACATTTGAAGATAAGGGAAAGGGTCAATGTCACTGAGGTACGTCTCCCTTCAACTGAAAAAAATGGGAAGAATTTTTTATATTAAGTCCTCAATCCCTTAAAGATAAGTATCCTATCCTATATATTAAGTCCTTAATCCCTTATAGATAAGTAGGCTATCTATGAGCAAAGATATATTGCTATCTATGGGCAAAGAGATATGTTGCCATCTATGGCCAAAGAGATATGTTGCTATCTATGGCCAAAGAAATATGTTGCTATCAGTGGCCAAAGAGATGAGTATGCTATCTATGGCCAAAGAGATATGTTGCTATCTATGGCCAAAGAGATATGTTGCTATCTATGGCCAAAGAAATATGTTGCCATCTATGGCCAAAGAGATATGTTGCTATATATGGCCAAAGAGATATGTTGCTATCTATGGCCAAAGAGATATGTTGCTATAGATGGCCAAAGAGAAATGTTGCTATATATGGCCAAAGAGATATGTTGCCATCTATGACCAAAGAGATATGTTGCTATCTATGGCCAAAGAAATATGTTGCCATCTATGACCAAAGAGATATGTTGCTATCTATGGCCAAAGAAATATGTTGCCATCTATGGCCAAAGAAATATGTTGCCATCTATGGCCAAAGAGATATGTTGCTATCTATGGCCAAAGAAATATGTTGCCATCTATGACCAAAGAGATATGTTGCTATCTATGGCCAAAGAGATATGTTGCCATCTATGGCCAAAGAGATATGTTGCTATATAGGGCCAAAGAGATATGTTGCTATCTATGGCCAAAGAAATATGTTGCCATCTATGACCAAAGAGATATGTTGCTATATATGGCCAAAGAGATTTGTTACCATCTATGGCCAAAGAGATATGTTGCTATCTATGGCCAAAGAGATATGTTGCAATCTATGGGCAAAGAGATATGTTGCCATCTATGACCAAAGAGATATGTTGCTATATATGGCCAAAGAGATATGTTGCCATCTATGACCAAAGAGATATGTTGCTATATATGGCCAAAGAGATATGTTGCCATCTATGGCCAAAGAGATATGTTGCCATCTATGGCCAAAGAGATATGATGCTATCTATGGCCAAAGAGATATGTTGCCATCTATGACCAAAGAGATATGTTGCTATAGATGGCCAAAGAGATATGTTGCCATCTATGGCCAAAGAAATATGTTGCTATCTATGGCCAAAGAGATATGTTGCCATCTATGACCCAAGAGATATGTTGCAATCTATGGGCAAAGAGATATGTTGCTATCTATGGCTAAAGAGATATGTTGCTATCTATGGCTAAAGAGATATGTTGCTATCTATGCGAAAAGAGATATGTTGCTATCTATGGGCCAAAGAGATAAGTAATACACTTTACCTGACCTGGAATTCTTTTCTATGGAACGGGGATATCATGAAATGATAACAGTAGAACAGACAGACAGTAGAAGAGACAGACAGACAGACAGATAGATAGATAGACAGTCACTCAGAACACACAAGTTCGGTAAGAACATTTAGGAAGTTCTCGACTTGTCGTGTGAATTGAAAGGGATGAAACGTTCACCGCGCCTCTCTCAACACTGAGTCTGGAAGGGAAAAGTCCTGGAAAGATTTTGACTGGATCTGATCTTTCCAGCAAAGGGTTGCGTGTTCATTGTGCGCTCCCGCCGCAGACGGAGGCTCGGAAAAGAGGGTGTAGAATGCACAAAAGGCACTGTGGGATGGGATCATTCAGCAGTTTACGCAGCACAAAAGACACTGTGGGATGGGATCATTCAGCAGTTTACGCAGCACAAAAGGCACTGTGGGATGGGATCATCATTCAGCAGTTTTACGCTGTAAGCGAGTCGTTCTCAGAGGCTGACCCACAACGACTGAATAAGAAGAAATGGTACAGAACACGTGAATCATTTCCCGTCACTGAAATCGCAAATCGTTTCAGTTTTCTGAGGAGGGTTACAGAACACAGGAATAATTTCCCGTAACTAAGACTGAAAATCTTGTTCAGTTTTCTGAGGAGGATCGATCTTAGGGGTCAAATGCTTACCTATATCATGCAATGGTCGGTAGGGATCCTCTCTGCATTGAATACCGTTGCAACAGGCAAGTGCACAATGTTGCAAAGTTCGAGAGAAGTTTTGCCTTTAAGGTTTTCATTGGGTATGTTCGCTCTTGGCGGGAGGGGCAAATTTCCATGAGTATCTATTGCAAAACCCTGAGTCTGGTAGTATCGGAAACGATTGAGGTGTCTGTCGATCCTGTTTGTGGAAGCATAGATGTGTATGGTTCTCTCTGCGTAACATTATGTCGAGAGATGGATCAGTTTGTGTTAGATTTTACTTCGTTTGGAGCACAAAAGGATTTTCTTTTAAGGCTATTCAGTGAAATCCTTCAAGCCAAAAAGTTTTAATTTTCTTTTATTCTTTTTTGCTAATTCATAAACCCTGTCATACATATTGAGCCTAGTAATGTGAAGGCGTCCATATAAACTTCACCTTATCTCCGTCATGAGTAATTTGGTTATACTTGTGTCGTGCTTGAGACCCAAGCATATTGCAGTTGTGCTCAAGGTAGTATATTACACTTAAATGAGGAGGGAAAATCACGTACAATCAGATTGTCTTCGTCTCAGTAGCTAAGGTGTTATGAAGAGAGTAAGGAGTTCACTTCGTGGTGAGGATGCGTGGTGACTGAACCCGACTACTGTTCTCAGTGTCGTGGAGCCGGGAAGACGAACACGAGAACCCAGGGGAAGCAGATGGCAGAGAGAGAGAGAGAGAGAGAGAGAGAGAGAGAGAGAGAGAGAGAGAGAGAGAGAGAGAGAGAGAGGCAGCCAGGTAGGCAGGGAGCTGCTGAACTGCACTCGGGTCTTGAATGAAGAGCCAGTCACTCGAACGCCTGGTCTTGTATTCCTCTTCCCCGTCATTCGGATTCATTCCTTGCGCTACCTCGCTAACGCGGGAGACAGCGACAAAGTATAGAAAATAAGAATAAATATATATATATATATATATATATATATATATATATATATATATATATATATATATATATATATATATATATATATATGCAGCTACATAAAAAGTGAATTTATGTTTGAATCTATATAACCCGTGTGTGAACAGACACACATATAGATACAAATACGTGAACATTAATTTTTGTTCTTATTTCTACATGCATGTGTGTGTGTGTGTGTGTGTGTGTGTGTGTGTGTGTGTGTGTGTGTGTGTGTCACAGGAGTGAGACGCTGCAGGAGCCCCGTAACCTTATATCCATAAACGTATCTTGATCCTCTTATCCACAATTAGCCCATGGATGGCCACATGATCCTCTGCCTCACTCATCACCAGGAGGATAAGATCCCTCATGAGCCAACAGCAAGAACAGAACACAGTAGAACGCATTCCAACACTCAGTCCAGATCCCATGTATGAAAAGAAAAAAAAATATCATTTCCTCTTCTATAGATATATTATCTAGAAATGTTGGCAAGTATGGCCTTCGACCATTTTGATTGTCGTGAAATATGATCCATTATTAATATATAACGTCGAGCATAGAGAACAGCATTTGAATATTGAACATTAAGGTGTACACATTTCTTCCATAAACACATTGCAATATCTAAGCAGTGTTACCATTATACGTCCGAGAGTTGAACCTAAGTTACTGAAAACAGGAGGCAGGCAGCGTGAACATTACAGGTCCCGATATATTCTAGAATATCTTTGCTTAATAAGATGGGAAAATTGCTGCTCTCGTGTGTGAATTCACATCTGTCGCATTGTAAGGGAAAATCATCGACGCATAATTTGCACGGGGCGTCTAAAAGGTCCGTCTGTACAATACGTTCGAAAATGAGGTTTTGTACATGTCTCTCCTCCTCATGACAATGGAATGTACACCTCCGTTGTGTGTTTGGCCCAGCCGACTGCACTGGCGCAACCAGACGCCTCGGAACGCCATGGCCAAATGAACGCTCGTTTGCTGGTTATGGACCGGAGAGAGAGAGAGAGAGAGAGAGAGAGAGAGAGAGAGAGAGAGAGAGAGAGAGAGAGAGAGAGAGAGAGACTCGTTTTGGCAGGATGGCAGTCTACAAGAGCGAGTGCGGGGAAAACATCGTAGGTAGCAGCATACATCGTGTGGTAGCACACTCGCTAGACTGGTACATATGTACCCACTGCTGGATGAAAGACCAGACGTCTTACAACACAGAGCACATTGAAGCCACGTACTGTTGCGGGTTTTCTACAAGCAGCAGTTCAACAGCTTCGTAGGAGCTGAAAGCTGGAACAGCAAATATCAATGGGTATCTGAATTGATATATAGAGCCTGCACAGGGAAACAACGAATGTCATAAAGTGATTTAGCAGCCAAATGGTGAGAACACCTGGATCAGCAGGTATCGTCCATCATCATCTCAATAAATAGTACTACGCCAGAACAGGAGTTCGAGCACATCTTGTAGATCGTCTCCTGGTTCTCGTAGGACCTGCAATCAGCAGATCATGAGTGTTCGCAAATCTAATTAGAACTCTTCCAAAGGGAGCAAACAAGAGAGGTCATCCATATAGCATACACTACGTCTGCGTCAGCAGTGAACACAGTCTTTTGTGAATCATATCATCACTTAATCGAGACTTTTAGATCCTGAGAGACACTGAGACCAATTGCCTTTTTCTTGATTCTCCGAAACCAGGGGGTTGTGCTCCTAGACTCCATGAATATGGAATCATCTAGAAGCCATCTGTTTATTCTGCTGTGAATTGAGACTAAAACTGTGATGATGTCATTATTGATCTTAGTAAAGTTTTGATGAAAATCACAAAAGTTCGGCCATCTTTGACCTTGATTTCTCAGAAGTCTCCCCACGAATGTTTTTCTTTGTTTATAAGAAAGGATTGTTAGGAAGGCCTTTGTTTGATGGCGCTTGTCCTGTGTTTAAAATTATCCTTAGTGATCATGTAAAGTGATATATGGAGTCTAGAAATCTATAGATGAATCAAATACCAAAAGTAATGCGAAGTGACAAAAAGAGGAGGCACCAGCAGACACCCAGGTGCCCGCGTTCCAACAATATTCCAGGAGACATGGACGTATTATCTGAGTCTCCCACAAAACGACCACACTAACCAACATCGTCAGTCAATGTTTTCTTAGACGATATTTTGGCTGAATTCATCACAAGATTACAAATTGCATTTAACTCTGTCCACGGTGATTCTGTTCCTACCATGCGTGAAAGCACCAAAAGAAAACACTATGTACACATCGAGCCTCCCAGGGTGTTGCCATATGAGGTGAACGCTCTGTGCTGAACGAAAATAGCGTAATACGCTATCACTAGCGGTGTGTGTGTGTGTGGACACAAGCACAACCATATGCACATAGCTTGCATGCACAGTCATGCTTACCTTTATAATGCTCATGGTCCTGATGTGATATATCCACATGTGCTGTCGATGTGTACAGACCTTCGTGGTGTAGCGGTTAGCGCTCCCCACCGTGACGCATTCACGGGCTGCCGCCCAGGGTCGAGCGCATAGGTTCGAATCCTGGTTGCGGCAGTTGGATTGGTTGATGAAATGGGTACCTGGTTCAGGTTAACATTAAGAAAAAAAGAAATAGTAGATGCACTTAACACATTGCTTGAAATGTTGTTCAAGAAGTCACTGGACGATGGTTAAGCTGTAAAATGAGTGGCTGTCCTCCAGTTAACTGTAAGAAAGGAACATGGTCTTTAAGGCACTAAGTAAAGCAATTGGGAAATGTATGACTTCTTTCAGAGTAAAAGTTACCCAAGTGACTTAACATAGTGTCTGGGAAAAGAGTGCGTGTGTAGCAAACCTTTCAGATTTCCACTGGAGAGAGAGAGCGTGTTGCGTTTTGGACAAAAGTCCAGGCTGGTTGGACTGGCTCTGTGTGGATCGCCAGAAAGCATTTGACACTGACCATATTAGGACGCTGGTCAAGAAGTTGGTTCTGTAGGTGGAGACTCCATCTTCGTTGGACTGAAAATTATCTTAGTGTATCTCCCCCCCCCCCCCCCATTCATCTCTTAACACTGAATACAGTAAATATGCCAGGTCATTACTCATATGTGGAACCACACACACACACACACACACACACACACACACACACACACACGTCCCAGCTTAAGCCACCTACCTTGTGTCCCGAGCGGAAAATAAATTGTTGGGTTGACTCTACGCCAAACAGGTCCGCGACCTAATAAATGTCGGTGTATGACGTGTGTGTGTGTGTGTGTGTGTGTGTTTGTGTGTGTGTGTGTTGGTATAACCTCAGGAAAAGAGAGATAAGCCAACTCAAGAAGTTTATAACTTTATATTCCCATTTGGGTACATCAGATTCACAGAATCGTACCCCTAACCAAAGAAAATAAAAAGAACAATGCGAAAACAATAAAAGTTGGCTAATCCTATTTAGCCAGCTCACGACCATCGGCCAGACGCTTACACACAAATAATCCGTAGTTAACCACCCTCCTCTAACAATACCAGCTCCCTACCATTATCTCCACCGCGCCGAGGTCATAAAAAAGGGGAAAGAAAAAAGAAAAGATGTGAGGAAAAGATAACAACTCGACTGGGTGCTAGAGGGGGCTCCCTCACTACTAGACGTAACATCTCGTAGTACAAATTATACTGTACGTATCTACCTCATACGACCTACCAAGAGAGACGTCACCTAACGTCACCTAACGTAACGTAACGTAACCTAATCTAACCCAACCTAACCTAACGTCACCTAACCTAACCTAACCTAACGTCACTTAACCTAACCTAACCTAACGTAACCTAACCTAACCTAACGTCACCTAACCTAACCTAACCGAACGTCACTTAACGTAACGTAACGTCACCTAACCTAACCTAACGTCACCTAACCTAACCTAACCTAACGTCACTTAACGTAACGTAACGTAACGTAACCTAACCTAACCTAACCTAACGTCACCTAACCTAACCTAACCGAACGTCACTTAACGTAACGTAACGTCACCTAACCTAACCTAACGTCACCTAACCTAACCTAACCTAACGTCACTTAACGTAACGTAACGTAACCTAACCTAACCTAACCTAACCTAACGTCACCTAACCTAACGTAACCTAACCCTAACCTAACCTAACCTAATCGAACGTCACTTAACGTAACGTAACCTAACCTAATCTAACCTAACCAAATTCAAACTCGCTTTAATGGAGTTTGTCTTTTTTTCCACTGGTGTTATTCCATTACTAGCGGATGAAAGTAGGTGTTTTTGCTGTCGAATTTACGGTAAAGGTCTTACCAGACATGATTCATGTTGAGTGCTGTGGCATGGGGGCTTCTCCATCGCCAGGTGCAACTATGGAAAACTACAGTAAATTTTATTTTGATAATCTAACTTTTGTATTCCTGTTCTCCATTTTCTCTGACTCAACCGCTTGTTTACCGCTGTCACCCTCTGTAATGGAGTGACTGACCACCCGGCCTGCACTACCGGACGTACAATGCATGCGAGAGAGAGAGAGAGAGAGTCACTGATTAACGTGACTGAACACAGATGTACACACGTACGTGTATTTGCACATCACGTACATAGAATCACTCAGTTTCGTCTCTGCTCCAGTCATATACACAAGTCATATATACTGCCTTTACGCCTATGTTAACATGTGGCTTATGTTAGACCCCTACTGATCCGATGGGCCCGAGGTTTACTCTGTACCATTTTCTTTTGATTCGAGTTTATTCGGCTATTGGAAAAAAAAAATAGGTGATATTCGACATCTATCCATCACCACCCCCCACCCCACACACACACACACACACACACACACACACACACACACACACACACACACACACACACACATACACACCTCCCACACACACCTCCCTGAGTAAGACTCCACACAGCCATCAAGCTGGTGTGTGTGTGTGTGTGTGTGTGTGGGTGTGTGTGAGGTCTTGCAGTGCTGGAAGAGAGAGAGAGAGAGAGAGAGAGAGAGAGAGAGAGAGAGAGAGAGAGAGAGAGAGAGAGAGAGAGAGAGAGAGAGAGAGAGAGGGAGAGAGAAACTCTCTTTGTGGTGGTTGTCGTGCAAGAGATGCAATCAAAATTTTCCACCTTCATGTTAGCCTCACTCACTCACACACAATCACTCACACACACTCACTGTTCCAGTATTCGCTCAAGTCATCCATCATACCTTTGCGCAACCTCTCGATTTTCCTGACGACACACTCTCGAACGCTATTCACTCAGTGATAAGATACTGTACAGTCGAAGTTCCTCTGTGATGGCTTGTGACAGCGAAAGTTTCGTTGCCCCGCGCTCACAACTTCCCCTTGAGCTAAGACGCGGTCTTCGTCATCAAGAACATACACAGAGCACCAAGTTGGCGTGTGCTTTTTTTTCTTCTTTAGAAAGTGAAGGTAATTGATCCCAGCCATTATGGCCGAGGAAATTTAGCTACTCACACACGGAAGCAGATTGGACTTAAAGGGATATAGTTTTCCACGCGAGTTGGCGAAGAGATGAAGGGGAGGCGTAGCGCGGGAGATGAAGGGGAGGCGTGGCACGGGAGATCAAGGCGAGGCGTGGTATAGGAGATGAAGGCGAGGTGTGGCACGGGAGATCAAGGCGAGGCGTGGCACGGGAGATCAAGGCGAGGCGTGGCACGGGAGATGAAGATGAGGCGTGGCACGGAAGATGAAGGCGAGGTGTGGCACGGGAGATCAAGGCGAGGCGTGGCACGGGAGATCAAGGCGAGGCGTGGCACGGGAGATGAAGGCGAGGCGTGGCACGGGAGATGAAGGTGAGGCGTGGCACGGGCGGGGGAGGAGGTAGACGGTGTGGAAGGTTGTGTCAACAGGAGCCACACACAGGCGGCCTGGGATGGTGGTGGGTGAACCACCGCCTCCCAAGGTCCTCCAGTATTGATCTAGGTGCCAGCCACACCATCTCCTCACACCTCCCCCTCATTCCTCATAATGGTACCCCGCCCCTCACCTCATACCTCCTCACACTTCGCCTTCTGACACGGGTGAATCCCACGGATTCAGACGACTCCAAGTATGGTAGAGTCATATGTCTGTGGCTTTTTCAAAACTCTTAAGTTTTACTAGTATTATTTTCAGGGTGGATTTATTTCTATTTTCACATCACTGTTAGAATCTGACCCACAGACGGACGTCGGGGTACTGTCCAGTGAGTTAGATCCAGCAGCAGGTACTGTCGGGAAGGAACTATGGCATGAATTGTAGTAGCGACAACTGGTAAAGCGTCTGCTTCAAGAGGCGAGATGTCTGTAGAAGAATGTATAAATGCCAGTTCTTGTTTACCTTTTTTTTGTTCGATAATGTCTCCTAGATTTTCGAAATTCGATGTCAGTTCCTGTCGCAATTCTCTGTTGTGCCCTTTTGGATGACGTGGCCAACGTTAAAATCTCTAGAGAGAGAGAGAGAGAGAGAGAGAGAGAGAGAGAGAGAGAGAGAGAGAGAGAGAGAGAGAGAGAGAGAGAGAGAGAGAGAGAGAGAGAGAGAGAGAGAGAGAGAGAGAGAGAGAGTAAATCAAACACACGTACATTCTACTCTTACCCCCCCACTCACCCACCCTCCCTCCCCATCGAATACTGTGTGCCTATTGATCCTGCATTTCATTTGACCCTTGACAAGCAATACAGTGGGACAACACAATTATTGACCCCTGGGTCATATTCTCACACCAGCATGACTCCCGCCAGCCTTTCCATGCAGATTTCATATTCCTATTTTCCATTTCTTTTTTTAACAATATCGAGCTATTGATCTACATATATGATCATGTGCTCCTGTAATGTCCATATATCATTTTTTTTCCCCTTTAGAAGTTTTAGGAAATGTTTGTAACGTCAAAAGAGAGAAAATATGAGAGATATGGGTATAAAAAACCCACGAAACAGGAAAAACAGTTATTTTTTAATATGTTCTCATGGTCAGACAGGGTGTGTACCTGCTACATCATAAAAAAGACACATATGTGTACCTAAAGAATGTGGACACACTCACACGTGTGCGGCCACGTGAGGACACGCACGTGTGCGCCTTTAACATCACGAAGACACATATGTATACATACAAGATGAGGACACAGACGTGTATTACCGCAGCATCATGAAGACACATTTGTATACATACAACATTAGAACACACATTTGTTTCCACAGGATCACGAAAACACCTATGCATACCTACGGATTGAGGCCACACACACGTGTGTTTCCAGACGCCATGAAGACACATATGTATACATACAACGTGAAGACACATACACACGTGTTACCATGAAGACATGTATGTAGCTACAGCATCAGGACACATATATGTGCTTCTACAGGATCACAAAAACACATATATATACCTACAGATTGAGGCTACATACAGGTGTGCGTACACATATGTGTAGCTACACTGTAAGGACACACAGTGTGTTTCCACAGCATCGCGAAGGCAGCATGAGGAGACACACATAGGCATCCACAACATCACGAAAACACATATGTATACCTACAGAATGAGTACACACACATACACGTATACGTACACAGCATTATGTAAGCGCTCACAAGTGTACTTACTAGATCAGTAAGACTTATTGATATCACCTTACAGCTTCATGAAGATTGACGTGATATTCCTGTGATATTCCCACCTTTATAATTGACAGGCGTGCACACATCTTGCGATGCCTCCAAATATTTCCTTCGTTCTTTTTCACTTTCTCTTTCCACCCCCAGGATGGCCCGGGCCATGTAACTCACGATGAAATATACACAGATAATTCTCTCTGGTTCCCAAATGGCATAGAACGTCAGTCTAGCAGTTTATTTTACCTTTTCCTTCTTGATCAACTTACCAACGTAAGTAGTTCGGTCTGCATAAGAACTTTTCACGGCGTGTTTTCAATCTATCTGACAGTGTAGGTACGACAGTGTAATAACCAGACGATTTCGACTTTGGAGGGGAACTTCTGATGTCTAGTTTTGATTTGAATTTGACTTTATGTCCTCACTCCTGATTTACTGAGGCAAAACCTTTCTATATGGAGAAAGAACTGTGCCGGAAAGTGTTTGGAGCGGGATTAGCCCCGGATACAGACGAGTGGCGGGAACTCTTCCAGGGTCTTCATGATTAAGATTTAAGGTGCTTAGATAAAGATATTCAGATTTAAGATGCTTAAAGAAAAAGACTGATATCTAAGGTGTTTAAAGAAAGAGACTGAGGTGTAAGGTGCTTAAAGAAAAAGACTAAGATATAAGGTGCATGAAATTAGACTGAGATTTTAAGGTGTTGAAAGAAAAAGACATTTAAGGTGCTTAAGGAAAAAGTCTGAGATTTTAAGGTGTTTAAAGAAAAAGACTGATTTAAGGTGCTTAACGAGAAAGGCTGAGAGTTAAGGTGCTTAAAAAAAGAGACTGAGATTTAAAATGAGATTGAAGGTGCTTAAGAAAAAGACTTAGATTTAAGGTGCTTAAAGATCGAGACTGAGATTTGAGGTGCTTAAAGAAAAAGACTGAGCTTCAAGGTGCTTAAAGAAAAAGACTGAGAGTTAAGGTGCTTAAAAAAAAGAGACTGAGATTTAAACTGAGATTTAAGGTGCTTTAGAAAGACTTAGATTTAAGGTGCTTAAGAAAGACTTAGATTTAAGGTGCTTAAAGAAAAAGACTTAGATTTAAGGTGCTTAAAGAAAAAGACTGAGATTTGAGGTGCTTAAAGAAAAAGACTTAGATTTAAGGTGCTTAAAGAAAAAGACTTAGATTTCAGGTGCTTAAAGAAAAAGACTTAGATTTAAGGTGCTTAAAGAAAAAGGATTTGGTGAGAATTAGAGCAATAGAAAAAGACTGGAAGGGAAGTTGTGCCAAAGGACAATCAGGAAGAAAAAACTTGTTGTTTGTGTGTGTGTGTGTCTACGTGTGGGCTTCAGGTATCAAAGTCAATAGGTAATGACAGATGTCCAAACACGATCATCGCTTGTGGCGGGTGACACCGCTGGTTAACGACGTCCAACAGAACGTACAGCCTTCTGACTCTAATGACAGTCGGGGGAGAGAATCTTATCGGGGAATAATATGGAGAGATAAACTTGAGAGATACGAAGATAAGAGAACGCATGTCCAGATGAAATGCGAGGAGAAGAATCCATCGGCTGGGAGGGGCATGGAAAAAATCATCCAAGTCCTTGGGCAAGTCCTGAGCTCCTGGAAGGAGAGAGGTACGTGTCCTAGGCTTCAGCCAGGGTCACCGTGCTCTGCCCCTGGTGACCTGACCTTCTCTCCAACCAAGAGAGCAACAAGCCAATCTAAGTGAGATAAGATCTTGAGTATTCTTAAAATGGTTTTACCGGACTCCGGCTACTCGAGGTAATACCGCGAGTGAAAAGTCACCTTTGGCAAGGTTGTATCACTAGGATTACTCTGTAGGGAAAAATCTCTCACTCGAAAGGTGTCTACGTTTCCCTACTCCTGTAAGTAGCGCAGTCGTGGGCCTGAATAACTTTCGGAAAAGTCCTGGGATGAGTTGGTACGTCTTAACGACAAAGAATATCGATTATGTTGCTAGTCTTACCCAATATGACAAACAAATGACGTCACATACTTTACATTTTCTTTATCCTTTCTATATCAAAAGCGTCAAAAACTGGAAAATGAATATAGAGCAGTTCAGTATTCTGATTCAAAAGAAAAAAAAGAAGAGCAATTTAGTATTCTGATTCATATTTTCAATAACCTGATCTTAATTAACCTCAAGTTTATTCACGTCGTTCCTTAAAAAGTATAATGAGCTTGATATTGTTAGCACTCTCTCTTTAATTCCTTAAATCAAGGTAAGATCGGAGGGTCGCATGACGTGGCAGACTTGAGAGCTCGGTAATCCTGGACGAACCGTCGCTGTATTGTGTCCAAAGTGTTGCGCGAAGCAGGAGTCGACCCTCTTACCAAACCAGCTTCGACTCTTGACCATCATCAAACTTGGTTTATTTCCATACCAAGCCAACACATTATTTCAGAGGCAGCTCCTCCTCCTCCTCCTCCTCCTCTTCGTCCTTCACAGCTCCTGAAGCCACCGCCAGACTCTGGAGAATTCCAAAATCTTTTCCGCTCAACTTTGAAAAATGCGGTGTATGTTTTCTACTCCAGTTTTCCACGTTCTGCTTTGGCTGACTTCGGCGAATTTATTCTTGTCAATTGAGTTATTCTCGTCAACTTGAGATGAAAGTTGCTCATCCAAAGATGTATAAACGTGAAGTCGTCTGAACGTAAATAGATTCGCAAATCCCTGTAGGAGGATCTGTCTCGGTTCTTGAGTGATTCTATTTTCTCATACAGTGTGATTCGATCGTTGCCTACGAGGCGCCGATCCTTCTTGTGTGTGTGTGTGTGTGTCGACCATGCATACTGGCTCGCCTCGATTCTCACAGTCCAAGCGTCAAAACCTCTCAAGGATTATTCCCATGCATTATGCATGGGTTAAACCCCATGCATCAAGCATGGATCAGACTGTTATGAGAAAAGGGATGAATTAAGTGCATGAGAGATACTGAATAACGTGCCATACAAAAATCAATTTCAGTAGAATTTCTAATGATATTAAAGGATCGAGGATTATTCATTGCGTTTTTGGCCATGACAGACAGTGCTTAAAGCTGCGAACTTTTTTTTTTCTTTTTTGGTAGTTTATTAAAACGTCGAAGGAATGGTGAATTCGCCAGCGTGTGGAACACTAGACATTACGGGTCTGGATGAGGCTTTGATGATAATCTGGTGGTAGAAGGTGTGTTCCACGGGGCAGCATAAGGTGTTTTCGAATTCTCGTCCAGTACTCCTTCGTGTACGTCTTGTATGTTGATAGATTTATTCTGACAGAAAAAAAGAAAAGAAAAAAAAACGTTTCTTCTCTGACGCTTTGAAAATAAGAAAATCCAAACTTCCTGAAATTGAAATTTTTTTTTGCAAAAATCACCACAAATTTGCAGATATCAGTTATCGATTGAGAGTATGACATGTGGAGATAACCCTCATTGAGTTTCCTCATAATTGGCGGATCTACCTTGACACTGGCAGTTGACAGGCCTATAGCCCAAACAACCAACTAACCAATTGAAATATCGAAGTACTCCGTGAGAAAATTCAAGCGATTTCTCCTTTTGTACATGATATGCTCAAATACGTGTTGGAAATTCGCCACATATGTCAGAACCACGAGAACGCTGCCACAATTCGTGTTGGAGTAAGAGAACATACTGCACACACGTACCTCTTCCATTCGAAGGATAGAGACTCCAACAAGGATTGATATTACACTCCTGTCGTCAATCAAGCATTTAGCCGCTAAATTGCTTCCGTGCACACTCGTATTGTATGCTCCCTGACGTTCAAAATAACTGCCTTATCAATATTATCGGCAGAGAGGAGTGAAGGGGAGGGAAGTAAGGTGTGTCATCAAGTGATGGAATGGACTGTGAGCAAGTTTGCTTTCCTTCCCTCAAACGACGGAGATAATGTCTTTTTTTAATGTTAGCCAGCACGGGCGACTGAATGCCTTATTCATAGGCCATTAAGTTGCCACTATGTATATGTATATACCGTAGCGTAAGTCAGGTAACCGATTTATCGACTTACCCTTAGGGCAGGATCAACAGCTGGGTTGACTGTGGGCTAACTGCCGCAACCAGGATTTGAGCTTATACACTCGGCGTCACAAGGCCAGTGAATATGTCGTCACAGTTCAGCGACGTTAACCGCTACAGCCAGTTTCTTCCTCAGATTCACATGTAAACATGTACTGGAGTCGAGTTTGTATGGACAACCCACTCACACAATGTGCTAAGTATTAGCTTCAGGGAAGAACCTCTGTATACTCAATGGCTGATTGAAAGACATATTTACGACATTCTACGCGTCCATTGATATAGTTAATAGTGTTACATCCTCAGTAAAGATATGTTGTCATAGCCAAAGCATTCGTTTTGGTGATGGAATACAGTCAGAACAGGAGTTTTCGTGTGGCACACGTCTAGATGGAATACTTAGTAGTGTGTACTTAGCACACTCTATATAATTGGTAATCTTCGATATGCGTAGGACAAGTTATCTCGCCTGTGTTGGGGAGTGACATTGTCTGTGTGTGTATATACTTTACGTCCGTCGATTTCACTTGTGTATTGGTATCATTAGTGTGTGCTGTAGTCAGCGTCTACTGTATTGTGCACCCCATTCTCATCCTAGTGAACTGAAGCGCAAAAGGGATTACGAGGGGTCACAAAAGGGTGTCTTTAGCTAGACGCCAGTGGGCAGAAAGTCATGACATTGTCTTAAAGTATTTTGGTCCATTCCATATATACTTAGTCTTTCAAATGTAAAGTTTACTGATGTTAGATGTAAAAAAGTAAACACTGTTTTAGAACTTTAAGTATTTGTACCATTTCATCCAAGGTTTCCTCGGACCGGTCCCGTAAGCGATTCAGATTCTTCGCAGGCTAAGAAGACATGGTGTTCTCTGCCCACCCTCACAACACCTTACACTCCTCGTTAATTGGCCCATTACGGGTGTCGATGGCGGTGAATCACTGATATTGCAAGGTGGGCGTTTGGTGGACGGGGTTCCGATAGATCAAATGGACGACCAAGCTCGGTTGAAACATTGAAGCCGAGCCCCCTTAGCGTCACAACAGCCAGGACAAATACAGAGCCATTAACCCAATACTCTAGTGGGTGTAGGGTACATATACACAGGCTCATCCCGATGGAAGGGAGCAAAACCCTCATTTTCAGGGAGGGGTGTGGTCTCCATCCCTCCTCCACCATCCCATCTACATCCTGGGTTCACGAAAAAAAAAAAGCTTCGGTAAAAATATGAACCAATATTCGACAAATCCATGATTTTTCCCCAGTGGGCCTCACATGAGCAGGTTACCTGTGAAGG
Source organism: Panulirus ornatus (assembly GCF_036320965.1). Lineage (NCBI taxonomy): Eukaryota > Metazoa > Arthropoda > Malacostraca > Decapoda > Palinuridae > Panulirus > Panulirus ornatus. Next base: position 83,463,397 of record NC_092227.1, read on the forward strand.
TCAGCGCCATAGAACCATAATTAACTTGGGAAGTATTTATCATTCCCTCATCCGGACATGTATAAAGAAGTCAGCTACATTACGATGCCTAAGAGATGGATTACCATTATACAACAAGTGAGACGGTGAAATGAGAGTGGTGATTGGGACTGTTGCTTACGACACAAGATATGATGGTTTACGAAGGGGATTACACACAAGAATACAGAGGATTTCAAACAGACCACTGGGTCCCTTCGAGGCTGTTTGTGATAGTGGAGGAGATCAGTAACTGGGCAGATGAGTGTGGTAATAGTGGCAGGGGATGCAGGTAACACATAGAGACAAACCTACAAACTCTCAGTGTGACAGAGGAGGCGCAAATATTGTGAAGTCGTGGACTTGAAGCGCAGTCTTGTGAACTCTGTTCTTAAACGTATCTATGGTACTGCTTTCAGCCTCTGTGATTGGTAAATCATTCCAAATGATAACATTGTTGACATGAAATTACATAGCCTCATTCGAGGCGAAACGTTTGTCCACGAGTAAGACGAAACAGGTCCTAAGTAGCTGAAAAGTAGAATCAGGCCTCAAGTAGCAACGAATTAAAGACATTGTTGTCAAAATGATGTGGGTTTAAACACGATGTTGTACGAAGACTGTGTCGGCTCAAGCGATGACTACAGAGGGAAAACAACTTTCACTCATGGACTTAGATTGTATGGAATAGTTAGACTGGAATGTATGAAAGCCCTCCAGTCACTCTGATCGAAAGACTTGTTATCTATATATATAAAAAAAGACGTCGATGAAACGTCCTTATACAATACCAAACCGAAAACACGTCCTAGTACAGTCACTCTGATCGAAAGACTTGTTACCTTTATATATATATAAAAAAAGAAGCCGATGAAACGTCCTTATACAATACCAAACCGAAAACACGTCCTAGTACAGTCACTCTGATTGAAAGACTTGTTACCTTTATATATATATATAAAAAGACGCCGGTGAAACGTCCTTATACAATGCCAAACCGAAAACACGTCCTAGTACAGTCACTCTGATCGAAAGACTTGTTACCTTTATATATATATAAAAAAAGACGCCGATGAAACGTCCTTATACAATACCAAACCGAAAACACGTCCTAGTACAGTGCCCAAGAGGGACGGAATCTTATGACTAGTTTTTGCAAGTTCTGATCTGGCTTGGTTACACCGTCACATGTATGAGGGTACAGGTCACAGTACCCGATGAGGGAGGAAGAGGAGAAGAGGAGGTAGTGGATGGGTACTAAGGGAACCCATCTGGTGTCGGCAACGACAACTGAGACAGTGTTGGGGATGGAGTGGGGAAGGAGAGGTGTCCAGAAAGGTGCAAGGATGGGAGATGGGAGGAGGAGGGTGGTCGTGGGGAAGGGGGTTTAGGGACCATAATGGGGTCTGGAGGACGTGGTCAGGGGATGGCGTTTGGGGAAGGGAAAGGGGATGAGGGAAGTGGCGAGGGAGGGAGGACGAAAATCAATGATGTTTTACAACAACATGAGTATTGACAGACACGTTGATGTATGTGAACACTTTCCGCTCGTTTTCGTCGAGGATATTAAAAAAAATTACATACATTCAGCCGTGTTTACATCTATATAGGGTAGCAGGTGGATCTCTATTTTGTAAAATGCAACAAGCGTAAACAAATATGGAAGCGCCTATTTGTTTACATATTCACTGTTTGTAAACAAAGAGATCGGATGTGGCAGGCACACCTATAGTGGAACGAACGAATTGTAGAGGTTGTCTTTCTGTCCTTCTCAGTGTCTGGTGTGAAATAGCAGAGTTCCAGTATTCCATAGTTTCGGTTTTCTAATCGAAGCTCAGCTTACCGTAATTCCCTTCCTACACTGACACCCAAAACTCCTCACAGACACAACCTATATATGTTTTCGATACTTATCCATATATCAAGTTATGTATTTTCCATATATCATGTTTTGTATTTTCCATATATCATGTTATGTATCATCCATACATCGTTATGTATTATCCATATATCATGTTATGTATTATCCATATATCATGTTATGTATTATCCATATATCATCTTATGTATTATCTATATATCATGTTATGTATCATCCATACATAATGTTATGTATTATCCATATATCATGTTATGTATTATCCATACATCGTTGTGTATTATCCATATATCATGTTATGTATTATCCATATATCATGCTATGTCTTATCCATATATCATGTTATGTATTATCCATATATCATGCTATGTCTTATCCATATATCATGTTATGTATTTTCCATATATCATGTTATGTATTTTCCATATACCATGTTATGTATTATCCATACATCGTTATGTATTATCCATACATCATGTTATGTATTATCCATACATCATGTATCATCCATATATCAAGTTATTTACCAGGGGGTGGTGCGAGTCGATGTATTATCTATTGAATTTGGTTAGTTTTTAACTCTTGAGGGGAAAAATGGAACAGATGTTGTGTCTACGCATGCGCAGACCTCGTGACAAAGAGTCGCTTCGATTCTGAATGTGGGTCATGAAAATCGCTACGCTTAACTCATGCACTTACACCAAAGCAGAGTTATCAATGGGTTAGATTCCATACTCGTAGACGAGTTATCAATGGGTTGGATTCCATACTCGTAGACGAGTTATCAATGGTTTAGATTCCATACTCGTAGACGAGTTGCTTTACTGGAAATACATTATCTATACTCTGTTTTTTTGCTTATGTAAATATCTATAATCCAAAATTAGCCATATTTATTCAGTTTTATTTTTTTTTTTGGTAATGATGAAAGTGGTGTTTGGAATTTTGTTCAGTTTGGGTCCTCGTATGTGTGAGGTAGATTGGGTTAGGTGGTCCAAGTGGTTGAATAGGAGCGAGGGGGCGTCTTCTGTCTCTATATTCCTACATTTTTTCCAGTGGGAGGGAAGGGGCGTCTACTGTCTCTATATCTCTACATTTTTCCAGTGGGAGGGAAGGGGCGTCTACTGTCTCTATATCTCTACATTTTTCCAGTGGGAGGGAGGGGGCGTCTACTGCCTCTATATTCCTCCATCTTTCCAGTGGGAGGGAAGGGGGCGTCTACTGTCTTTATATCTGTAGCTACATTTTTCCAGTGGGAGGGAAGGGGGCGTCTTCTCTCTTTATATTCCTACATTTTTCCAGTGTTTCCAAGCCTCCTCTGCTTTCGACGTGGCTCAGCAACACAGAGGGATAGGTTAGGCTAGGATACGTTCTCGTAGCAACATCTCATATTTAGTGAAAAGGATTCTCGTCTCACATAAACTATGGTTATTTATAAGTTCAGCTACGCGTCAGTAAAAGGGGCTAAGGCATTGAATGAAATGCTACTGCAATGCTCGTGTTCAGAGAATAAAGCGATATTTGAAGAACGATATTTGGAGCATTATGTTTTATTGCACGATATTTAAAGGGGATAGTGGTGAGGGTTATGAATATTAGAGAATATGTGAGGTTAATTCATATATTAGTGGGCGAAATACTTATAGGAATTTCAACAGAGTATGTAAACCCCCTACCTATCTAAGTGCCCCATCAGCTGATTTTTTATTTTTTTTCGTAATTTAAATATTTTAGTCGAACTTTACAAACCATACTCGAGATTAATTTAAGTCTCATTTTCCAGTGAAAATGCTAATGCCTTCATTTTTTTCCCCCCACACAAATTAGTCATTCTGTCGATAATTCCATCACCATAATTTTGTAAGACAGTGTCGTCGATCCAGCATCAAGTTAGAATACGGAGAATATATAACCGTTTTCTTTTAACACCGTTGTTTGAGTAAATTTGGTGGCCTCCCTGGGACAATGTTACGTGCCCGTCTACTTGATATAAAAGTCAAATTGTCTAATTCTTTATTCATATTAGCTGAGACGGCACGGGCAACTGAAGTCTTAATCAAGGTCATCTCATTAACGCTCTCTGTCTGTCTGTCTGTCTGTCTCTCTCTCTCTCTCTCTCTCTCTCTCTCTCTCTCTCTCTCTCTCTCTCTCTCTCTCTCTCTCTCTCTCTCTCTATATATATATATATATATATATATATATATATATATATATATGGGAGCGGGGAGCTGGAAATCCTCCCCTCTCACTTTTTTTTTTAATTTTCCAAAAGAGGGAACAGAGAAGGGGCCCAGGTGAGGATATTCTCTCAAGGGCCCAGTCCTCTGTTCTCAACGCTACCTCGCTAATGCGGGAAATGGCGAATAGTATGAAAGAAAGATATATATATATATATATATATATATATATATATATATATATATATATATATATATATATATATATATATATATATATATGTATATATATATATATATATATATATATATATATATATATATATATATATATATATATATATACTAGCCTGAGTCAGGTACCCATTATATCGACGGACTCCTTAGAGTGGATGAACATCTGGGTTGACTGTGGACAGATTGCCGCAAACCAGGGTTCGAACCTATGCCATGCTCGACCCTGGGCGGCCTCACGTGAATGCGTCACGGTCAGGAACGCTAACCGCTACACCACGGAGGCACATATTGCAAATTTATGTTATCGTCATTTGCAGGCTAGAGGTGAATGTTGCCAAATGGCTCCTGGTCACCAGCTACTTAAACCCCCTCATAATTCTTGAAAATTCCGAGTTTTTTTTCCCCTTTTTTCGTTCGGCTACCGGTCAAGCAGCAGGATCGGATTCGGTCTCACCGTCACGTAAAATCAGGTTACGTGACTGGCCACAGGTCACGTAAAATTTCTAGTAACGTCTACCTAACGATACATTACAATACAGTAGTAGGAGGCACTCCACTGCATACATCACGAAATACATTATGAGGTTGAATAACCCAATGATGAATGGGTAATGTATTAACGTTAAAAACGTAGAAAATAAACATGTTGTTCAGTCAAGCTTTGGGTAATCATTTTTTCACGTACATTGCAATAGTCTGTACGTGGCGTCTGTACTTGATGTGTAATATACACATGAAGTGAGTGGTGTTTCATTCATTCGAAACGCCCTTTAGATGTACGTACCAAAGACAGTTTGTATGACCTTCATCTCACGAAACTGTAGACTGGCTGTCGCCACAACCAGCATTCGAACCCCCTCCTGTAGACGTGATCCCCGATGGCTTGTGGATCCCTAACGCTGACCACTACACCACGAAGGTACACCAAAACGATTCGACCTGAGATTTCGTGATATAAGCGTTGGTCTGGTTGGAACTTAGTGAAACGTAAGTTATCATCATGAAAAAAATAAATGTAATTTAGATTATTTTAATGCCTTAATTAAGGACGTAAAATGATGATGCAGTCACTAGAAGGAAGTGTAGAAGTTTTCCGTAATGATGAGCGTGTTTTCAGAGTATTTCGTTCGTTCAACGGCCTCAGATATTTCACGAAATATGTATAGAAGTGTCTCTCCTCCACTGACCATTACTGTATCGTTACCAGTGTATAAGGGAAAGTTTTTTTCCTTTTTTTGCTCACAATTGATCAATTTCTGGCGCCAAAACGAGCAACTTCATCCAATTTGCTTGTTAGACACGTT